>NC_089588.1:59740992-60040992 GCF_019320115.1 Miscanthus floridulus | reverse complement strand
AGGACTGAACGAGGGACATTTTGCCATGGAGAAGTCTTAACTGACCATGCCTTTTGTGTGTTTGCATGGAAATACAGAATGATGGAACTTCAACAATGTGTCATTCTGCTATGTTAACTTATGTTATGTACTTATGTTTATGCGCCCTTCCTATCTAGCTGATGTCGTACTTTGCAATTTGCATGGATGATAGTTGATGGATGAATATGTGATGGAGACATGGCCGATGGACCTAATTTGTACTCTATTGCATGTGTATGCATATGAATATGATGCTTGCTGCTAGCATGTATGAATGTATGATGGATAAATATGTGGTGTATCATGTATGACTCATTGAAATGTATGGTAAGTCTTCATTTTACATTTTTTCGTCCTGGGCTCACGAGTCAAACGAGCTAGCTCGAGCTTTTTCCCGAGCCGAGCCGAGCTAGTTTTTTAGCTCGTTAGGTATAACGAGCCGAGTCGAGCCAGCTCATTAACCTACCGAGCCAGACCGAGCCGAGCCAAGCCGAGCCGAGCCAGCTCGATATCCAGCTTTACCAGAGTTACTCAAACTAACAGCAAAAGCACTCCCCAACTCAACGTTGACAGTAGCAGTGGCGCTGATTACCGAAACATCACTCGGCCCTAAAGTCACGGCGCTAGGAGCCAAAGGACGAGCATCCAATTGACCCAATCTTAATGACGAAGCCATTTCGTTCCGCGGAGGTCGCCCTGCTATGTCCTCCAGCTGTTTTCATAAACTCCTCCAAGATACCATTTCTGCTGTTGTACTTTGATCTTTGTGGAAATAGTATTCACAGCACCATGCTTCTTATTGGCAACCCAAAATCTGGCCACCGACTCAAAATCATGACCAATAGTAAGTATAAGAGATCGTAACCAGGAAGGATCAGAAACTTATAGGCGCGTACAGCAGGCTGCAGCTGGCTTCTTTAAAGCCTGAATGAACAGTGCTACTGCTTGCTTTTTTGCAGCAGCAGCCAGCAGCGCAGCCCATAGAAAACAGCCATAGAAAAAAGTGAATCCTAGGTGGAACATTAAGTTTCCAGATGGCACTTACAAAAACTGGGGTAAACCCCCTATGGTTTATGACTGCATACAGAGACGGTACTGCATAAGTGCCATTAGAAGTAAAACTCCACATAATCTGCATACGGAGATTGTACCGAATGCATACTAGCTCTACTAAAACTTTGAGCCACATGCATCGCTTGAGCTTATTGAGAACTACTTTTCAGTCATGGAATAGTATTTTTCTCTCATAATATTTCAGCATAAGCCAAATTTCAGCATCAGCGAACAGGGTGATTGTTGTTTAAACTATCGCAACACAAGTAATATGATCAGAGTCACTTCGTCAGGTTTCATGATATATGATTTTCCTGAAAACTATGATAACTTCAAGAGACTGAGTGAGAAGATAAAAGGAGCAGGAAAGTCTGCCGATGGATGACAACTGGGGCATACAGGCATGGCAAGAACATAGAGTAGTAATGTTTGTTTCCCTACTGTAGCATTGTTTGTCAAACATGACCGAAAAAACATTATGATATATCGCTTTGTAACTCAGGTATTTAGTAGGAAACCACTTTGTGAGGTAAGGATATATTGATTCGAACTCAGTACAACTCCAAAGTATCATTGTAGCAATAGTGCAAGTTCCTGTTTGCAAGATCCAAGGCATCCACATCAGAAAAAGAACCAGTATAAGGCCAACAACATCAATAAGCCTCCACATTCATGTAAAGAAACAGAGCTCGAGCATATATCAAATCAACAGTTTAAAATATCTAAACGCCAACAAAATACTTTGGTCGCATCGTAAGGAAACAAGCTGGTTTATGATAATAATGATCCATGATAATGAACTATGAAAGCTAGTGTCATGTTTCATGTCTAGATTCCCTACAGATAGTAAATACCGAACAACCTCTGAGGTTTCTTTTGACTGCAAGAAATTATCAAATTGGTAATGATTAATAGGCCCTTTTGAATACCTTTTTCTAACACATCAACGTCAAGAAAACTTGCATAGGAAAAGTGGTTCTGTGTGTGTAATGGAGAAGATCACCGAAGCAAAAGCAGGAAAAATATATATCAGCAGAAGCAATAAAGTAGCACCTAAATGTTCAGTACGAGAATTATTTTTCACATCCTAAAAGTATTTCTTGTATTGCAAAGTTATCCTCAAACCCTCACCCCGCAAACAAACATATACAGAGCAGTATGAAAAGAACACTCCTTGCCAATTGAGTGTATAATTTATTGTATAATAATTTCTTGCCACAAAGTAAATCCATACAGAAACAACAATAATTTCACGGATCATATATGTCTCAGAAGGAAGAAAAAAGAGCAGCTGCAAGGCAAAGTTGGTTCATTCCACGAATTCAGTTTCAATGCTGACAGAGCAATATTACAGCTAGCTTAAGCATTCATTACAGAAAAAATCATACTTATCGTTCATGTATGCATGCAACCACTTCCCTAAGACAAGTTAAAGTGTGTGTGAAAGAAGTATCATCAAGTATTTACAATTTTAGCAACTTTCGGCGGTTTGGCAAAACAAAGGCTAAAATATTTCTGTTATGTATATATTTTCCGTTCTCTTCATTCTTAGGAAACAAAGAATTAACCTTGGTTTAATCACTCCTAGTCATAACTGCAGGATAGAAGGGTAAAACATGGGTGAACTCTGATATAATCATTGCACTACCTTTGGTCTTTAATGTTTCATGAAATTCAAACACACATACAACAAAAATGCACTTCATTATTTCAACAAATGCATAATCTGGACAGCTTATTCAAACAGCAAATGCAAAATCTTGCTAGTTATTATAAAAAAACAGCGGTACAAAATTTGTTTTATGACAAGAATGACATGGAACCATGCATAGGTAGGACGAATACCTTTTATATCCAATTTCAAGTTTGACAAAAAAAAATATTGTCTGCCTAATTGTCGATAGGAATCCCAACTTATCCAATTTCAAGTTTGACAAAAAAAAAAATAGTCTGCCTAATCTTCGATAGGAATCCCAAGACTTGGCAAGCAAAAATGAAATGATGTTAAGGGGAAAAGAAACAAACTAAAACAATAGTTAGTGAGAGACATGAAAATTAGTCATGCCCAGTGTGAAGTAATATACTTCTGATTAATAGCTCAATAGCTCATTAGTGATCATGATTGGAAGGTGGAAGAAAAATGTAGCAGGCAAAAACATAACTAGAAGTGGAGGATTAGTTGTCTTTAACCTGCTTTGTAGCCTCCAGCATCGTTTCTACCATTACAGCTCTCTTCTCCATGTGTGAAAGTGCTGCCATTGCTGCTTCTGGCTTCTCCTACACATAGAAGGTATAAAAAATTAGGCATCTGCTAATGGATAACTGGTTGTTTATCATTGCGTTGTTGTTTTCTTTGTCCTAGCATTAAACCGATTTCTCATTTCTCAGACGCATTGCGTTTGTCAGGCACCACATGAAGCCACTGAAGTGGTTTTCTCCTTTTCATGTAACTGAGATTGTGAAAAGTCATAGTTGAAATTGTCTGCTATTCTGATCTCAGAACTCACAAAGTAGTTGAAACTTGAACTTCACCTCTGCAGGAGAATGTTTTAGTGGCTGACTTGAAAGCAACACTGGTATGGCATAAAAATGTTGTGCATGATATTTTTTTTTTGGCGACTACATGATATTTTCTTCGTACATTTCAACTGATTGTATGGTTACAGGCTGAACTGAAGGAGTCAAATGAGCAAGGTGCTGAGATTGGAGAAGCTGAGAGTACAATCGCAGAGGTTGAAGCAGTTGTCAAGCCAACAGAAGATTAGACTTAAAACTCTCAGATTGCTGAACTGTTAGCAGTAGCACGCATCGTGTTCTATTCTGTTTCCAAGTTCAAAGCATTATTGCTTGTTGTCTGGGAGAGCACATCCCTTGCTTCTCCGCAAACTGTGTTAGTGTAAATTGAAATTAAGGATTTCAAGTCTTGGGTTCATTGTGGACTCTTAATATGTACATTACGAAAATTGAGAACATGGTATGTTATTATATTAGTATTAGTGGAACTTACAAGTGTTGTGGTACTCACATGGCGCCCCATTTATTCTTGTACAGAGAACTGGAATTGAACGTATGATCTATGATCATGATTGGCCATCATTTCATCCTACTGATGTTTCCCATACAGATTCCTTTTTACCTAAGGTACTGGTACTGCCATGAGAAAAAGAAACAGTACCATCAGATTTTAGTACTAGTAGGAGTAGGAGTAGGTGATAACAGATCATGTACATCACTGTCTCCAGATCAGGGAAGATATATGCAGATATGGGACAGATTTTGAATCTTAGGCCAGGTCCGGGTGACATGTTTTCCTTTTGGGAAGAGGGAGGGAGTAGCTTGGTATACTATGAGCAGGAGTATCGTTTACTTTTGTTATAATATGTGGTGTCGTATCAACATACGTGATTGATTACCCTGAAGTCGACACAAATAGTGCAAATTTTGGACAGCAACTCGGTGAATACAGCAGCATCAATCCTATCAACGCAGAATTCCGAAGCACGCTTTCATTCAGAAAAGCTTGCACAACTTCCTGAGCCCTGATGTCACTGCTGTAACATCAACATTTATAGGCGAAAATTGACTGCAAACTGCGATTTTCTTCCACAACACCGGAAGGAAATAAACAGGTGCAAACCTTTCAGTTATGCAGCACAAGTCAAAAACCAGCAAGCTACCCTAGCCCTAGCTCACTGAACTCCCTCACCAATGGACATGTAAAACTCAAGTAGCAAGTCTAAGAGAAACTGAAAGAAGGACAAACAAGTTCAGGGAGTGTCGTGTTGAAGCCTTCAAGGTAACAAAAATCAAGCACTGCAACAAAATCAAGGGACAATTACAATGAATTACAGGGACAACTGCCGTATAAAGAAATTACAGGGACAATTACAGTAAATTACAGGGACATGCTGCTTCCCAATAACAAGCCTCTTTTGCCAGAAGAATTCCAGGTGCCACCTCGGCTCTGTATGTCGCGCCAAAGCCGTCGTTGCCAATGAAGTTGCTAGCATTGAAATTCCCAGCGGCAACAGTCTCATATGTCAGTGGGGCTCCAATTTCAACATCTGCGAAAACCTTGACTTTCCTTCTCCCTAAAGAGCGCTTTGATGGTCTCAGAGGACATTTCCTTGTGCTGATGCACAGGGTCAATGCAACTAACAGAACCACGACAATGGCTGATGCTGAAGCTATGGCAGCAATCTCTTTGACACCGAAGCCACCATCACCATTGCTGCTACTGCTGCTGCTGCTGCCACTAGAAGTGCACGGCCGTGTCTCATTCAGGAAACAGTTCACGTGTAACTGAATGAACAGTGTGATTTCGCAGTGCCACAAGATCAACAGGAACCTCCCCTGATACAGAACTGTTGGACATATTAAGAAATTCCAGCGACCTCAGCTGGCCCAAACCAGAAGGTATCTCACCGCTGAAATTGTTGCCGGACAATGAGACAAATTTCAGGTTCTTGAGCTCCTCGAGGCCTGAGGGCAGCCGCCATGGAGCAAGTTGCCGCTGAGATCCATCCGGTCCAGGGGCGCGGCGGGGCGGGGCGCGGGTGGGCGCCTCCCTCGGCGCGTGGGGGCCATGGGGGTGCGGACGGCCGGCCCCCCCCCCCCCCCCCCCCCCCCCCCCCCGGCCAGTGTACCCTGCGCCACGACGGGCGGTGGAGCGTGGGTCGGTGGGGGCGCGGATGGAGGGGGAAGGAGGCGCGGTGGGGGCGATGGGAGGGCGGTGGCCGGTGGCATGGCGTCTTCTTCCTCAACGGCGATGGCGGCGCCGCCGTAGTCCTTCCACAAAGCACGACAACGAAATGGGCGCGTCTGCTGCTCGCGACTCGCGGTAGTCCTTCTATTTGGCGACGCCGTCTCCGACGGAATAACGGAGTAGAGCGTCAGGGCTGGACTCGGGGATGGGCTTGGACGGGCCTGGCCCAGGCGGGACCCTGTTGCAATATAATGTAAAATAATCATTTCCTTTAATTACCTGCTTTGAGATTCGTATAATTTTTTAAAAAGGGAGTAATGGACCAGTTGCCCTTATCTTAAAATAAATGCGGAGTGATCCGACGGTAAGCGCTCAAATAGTGTGTAGTCTCGATACCAAGATTTCAAAAGGCAACAAAAAATAAACTGTGAAGAACTCCATTACTATAATAAAATAAATATAAACAATCTAGTGTCTGGAATAGTAAAGGCCGAGATTAGAAGCAATGTAAAATTCTAAAACTGTTTAAATCTCTATTAATGGCTGGTGTGTCATCAATCGCTGGAAAACGTTGATGCTTCACTTGGCCTATGTGCTCAGCTTCTTGGGCCGGCGCCGGCGGCTCTCGGCATCCTCCATCCGCCGCACGGTACGCTCCAGCGCGTCCACACGCTCGGCCAGCGCGCCGATCACCGCGCACTGTTGCGCGCTCTGCTCGCACAGCGCGGCCACCATCTCCATCACCTTCCTCGCGTCCACACCGTCAGAGGCGGCGCCGGCACTTGCAGTCCCCATGGTCTCCAACGGACACGCCGGTTCCTTGCGCGGTGGCTCCTGGTCGTCGGGCGTGGCTGCCACGAGTGCGTTTTCCTCCATCACCATCTCCCACTCGCCCTCCGCGTCCGAATCCTCCGGCTCGTCGACATCAACATTGGAGTCGCCCGGCACCACTTCCTTTTCCTCTCCCTCTCCCTCTCCCGCTTTCGCCTCAGGATCGCTGGCGGCTACTGCTTCGTCGACCTCCACCTGGGTGGGCGTGTCAACCGCTGTCTTGATGCTCTCCATCTCACCACCGCGCTCCACGGCGTCTGCCAACTCCGGCGCTGCCGCGCTCTCCTCCACCGTCTCGACGGCCGTCGCCTCAGGTGCGTCGACCTCTGTCGCGTCCTCCACAGGCGCCGACGCCGGCGCCGGCGCCGGCTCGAGCGCGTCGACGGCGTCCTGCAGCACAAGCACTCCCTTGGTGACCCTCCTCCGGTAGTCGCGCGCGCCGCGCACCGCGTCGAGCCGTAGCAGCATCCTCATCAGCGCCTCGCCGACGGCGACGCGCGCCCTGGGGTCCGTGACTAGGGCCTCCGCCTCGGACGCCATCTTCTTCCGGACTTGCTCCGCCTCGTGCGCGACCTCGCGCACCGCCCGCACCGACTTCCTCGCCAGGAACCCGCGCGCCGCCGCCTGCATCCTCACCACAGCCTCCTTCGCGGACATCGCCGGCGCCACCGGTTTCGCGCGCGCTCCCGGCGCCTTCTGCTTCAGCTCCGGCTCCGGTTCGTTATCCGAGTCGGGCCCGTGGACTGGGATCGAGAACGACGTCTTCGTCTCCCTCGCCCTTGGCGCGGGTTTCGCGGCCGCCGGCTCGGCGCCGTCAAAGATGCCCCTGGTGGACCTGCGGGTGGCCGCGGGCTGCTGCTGGTAGTAAGAGTCGTAGTTGTACGGGGCGTAGCCGTAAGGATTGTAGTCGAAGAACCGCCGATATGCCATCGCCGTTGCTGTCTCAACCCTCGAGCTTTTCTTTCTTCTTCGGTGTCTGCGTTTGGAGATGCATTACCAACGTGGCGTGTTTATATGAGTACTGAGCAAGGGGGAAGGAGGTGCGAGTTGTGGTGTTCTACGAATCGCCTCGGACACGGTGGGGTCAGGCGATTCGGATTCGGCCATGAGACCACGAGTGGTGGAGCAGTCCGGAGGAGTCCAGTCCAGGGCCTAGGCGTTCGATTGACTATTCTTGTAGCGGCAATCCGTTAACGACCACGAGTCTTGACCTGCTTATTTTATATGAAGTCCGGCAAATTAACTCGTGATCGAATTCGAATCAATCAACCGCAACGGTTCAAGTTTATAGACGCGTTCTTTCCTCTTTATTAGATTTCTATTCTTATATTTTTACATTTGAACTAAGATTCCTATTCTGGTTACTCGGAATTAGAGAGATCTAATTGGATTAAGATTTCTAGTTATCGATATTATTATATTTTTTCTATTAGGATTAAGATTCGTATTCATCCGAAATCGTAGAGATCCAGTGGATTAGAATTTCTAGTTATATAAAAAGAAGGGCTATAGACGATTTTCCACATTCATAAAGTTAGTTAAGTAATGGCCAGATAAAAAATAAGTGGGGAGAAATTTTATCTCTTTATTATTAGGTATATATATAGATATTTATATATATACAACGTATATATTTATATCTATATGTAACATCTATACCTAATAATAAAGAGGTAAAATTTTGGACCATTTTCTTTGTTCGTCCATTTTTTTGTCCGTCTCCCTCTACTAGCACACGATGGAGAGTTTTTTGCATACAAACTTTGATATATGACTTCTGCTCATACGAGTTAGAATAGCACTAGTGTCGGGGATCGAATACTGGGGTACCCAAAGAGGATGAACTAATAACCATCAAACGTTGATGCTTTCGAACAGGCTAGAACGCGACTAAACGTTTTGCCCAACGACCGAGGGTTAACTCCGTCTCGTCCGACCCCCAAAGATTGGCTCCACCTCGTCCGACCCCCGAGGGCTGACTCCGCCTCGTCCGACCGCTAAGGGCTGGCTTCGTCCCGTCCGACCCCTGAGGGATGGCTCTGCCTTGCCCGACATCAGAGGACAGGCTCCGCCTCGCCCGACGTCCGGGGACTGGCTTCGCCTAGCCCGACATTCGGGGGCAGGCTCCGCCTCGCCCGATGTTCGGGGGCAGGCTCCGCCTCGCCCGACGTCCGGGGATTGGCTCCGCTTTGCCCGATGTCTAGGGGCTGGCTCTACTTTGCCCGACGTCTGAGGATAGACTCTAATTCGCCCGACGTCCGGGGTCTGGCTTCGCCTCGTCCGACGTCCGAGGGCAGACTCCGCCTCGCCCGACGTCTGTGCGCTGCTCCTTCATAACTATGCATGCAGATAAGGCGGGGCACTTAAGTCAACCGCAATACTATGGACCATACCGTGCACGCCTGTAGAAAAGTACCATCAGGATATGACCAGACGTGCGCTTTAAGCCCTTCTAGGCATGTCAGAGCCCAAATAGTGTTGTGGGCACCAACATTTGTCCTACAGTGTTATGGGCACTGGCATTTGCCCTCGGACACAAATCATGACGGAAACATACGACAACCACTACGGTCCAGGAGGAAACTCATGTCATCTACAGTAACGAACGTGGGGCCTCTACGCCTTCTGATCCCCATAGGATCACAGTTCGGCACCCTGCTGCGTCGCGCCGCCCGCCGGGGCGGGATGGGACGTAACCACATGCTGAACGAAGCTAGAGCATGGCCTTATCAGGATCAACGAACATGGTATCCCTGGCACCGCCTGCCATGTCAGTGGGCTCACTTAGAGGAAAAAGAAGACCCGACATCTTTGAAGGACCTCCTTGGCCTCTGGATTTTCTCATTTCTCCCATCTGTAATCCCTGCTTCCCCTTGGTCTATAAAAGGGAAGACAGGGCACCCCACTATGGGGATGGATAAATTCGACACACCACGCATCTCATCACACATAGCTGAGCAGCAACCAAGCTCTCAGCACCCTTTCAGTCTTTCCATCAGAGACTTGGGACCTATCCCTCTTTCACTAGTTTGTAACCCTTACTATGAACTTTTCAGTGCTAATAACACGAGCAACAACCGCAAATTGGACGTAGGGACGTTCTGCCCGAACTAATATAAACCTTATGTCTTTTAGCACACCATCTGGGCCCAACACGCAATAAATACAAATTTACTAGTTGGTGTTTACTCGAAACACTGACAGTTGGCGTGCTAGGTAGGGGACCTTTGCGCGTTCCAACATCAACACCAGGCCACGGATGGCTAGCCACAGAATTAGCTGGGTCTCGGGCGCACACGTGCGCTTAGGGGACCTAGACTTCATCATCACGGTGGGAGGAGAGTTGGCATTGGCTCACGTCGCCATCCAACCTCTCCCCTCCATCGGCCTCAACTATGAGAGGCTTGAGCACTGGCTCGGTGTCTCCCTGGGGCCCTAGCCATCTAGGGAGGACCAGCGTCGCCTCACCTTCTCCGATGCCAATGACATGGCATGGCTCACCAGAGGAGAACCTCTTTTTCTAGAACACCACATACTAAGCGCCCCGACAATGCTTCTGTTCGGTCTCCGCAACGCTGCGGTGACCGTTAGCCACCTTATGGCACGATGCATGATCCCATCCCCCACGAACAATGAGTCCATAGGGGTGATCGAACATGTCATGGAATCTCTCCACAACCTCCTCGCAGAGGAGCCAAGGTCGCCCTATGGCTCTAACTCCAGCAGGGGGAGCCATCACCCCTCTCGTAAATGCTTCATGACGGGTACCCCCGAGGGACACGTCGAAAGCATCTCCGAGGGGGAGGCTACCCCAGCGAACAACTTGGGCGATGAGGCTGAGGGGGAGACAGTGGCCCCACCTTGTATGGGCGTGGAGCAGCTAAAAGCCCGACACCAAGAGATCGAGGAAGCGTGACTCTAGCTTGAGCGGGAATGTGTGGAGCTCGATCGAGAGATCGAGCGTCAAGGAGACGGTGGGCGTGCACGCGCCATGGCCCGCGACGTGAATCAGAGGATCATCGCCGATGATGAAGCCCTCCCTCTCTTCGCCCGGGCAAGCTAGAACATCGCCGCTGCAGTGGCCCTGCTCCATGGCCTTCCAGTGGTTGTGATGCCCGAGGATCATCGGGCCCATGATGAGATTCACACGCTACTCGAGCGTGCTACGGCGTAGCAGGCTAAGACCTTGTTGTCTTGATGACGCGAGCTCGACATTAGCCATCGTACACCCACGGAGTGCCCCGGCAGGGACGCGTCGGTCCACCAGGCACCATAGGGTGGTAGGCAGCACGCCACGGTCCCGGTGCATCAGCGTCTCGTCCGTAACCGCAACGCACGCAACACTCTTGATGCTCGCAGGCGTACCCACGATGATCCAAGAGAGGGACCAGCCGCTACTATCATCCTCATCGTAGTGGACGCTACGACAGCTGCGAGGACTGGAGCCCGAGCCCCGGCCTACTGGGCCCTCAGGCCTTCGGCCCACACATCCTCAACGCTGTCTTCCCACCAAGGTACCGGCCACCAACCAACATCCCGAAGTACTCTGGGGAAACAAAGCCTAGACTATGGCTCAAAGACTATCGGCTTGCCTGCCAAGCCGGTGGTGCGGATAATGATGACTTCATTATCTGCAACCTTCCACTGTTCTTGGCTGATTTGGCACGAGTGTGGTTGGAACACCTACCATCCAACAGAATCTAGAGTTGGGCGGACCTGAAGGCGATCTTTGTGGGGAACTTACAAGACACATACGAGCACCCTGGGAACCCATGGGACCTCAAAAACTGCCGACAGAAGGCCGGTGAAACCCTCCGTGGGTACATCTGGTGCTTCTCCCGACAGTGCAACAAGCTCCGTGGATTGGTGGCCTATGACTCCAAACGCCGTTAGAAGGTCGTGCGTCGCGAGGTCTATACTACCGAACCGGCCACACCTGCCTTCCTCCGGTGGTCCAAGTCTGCCATAACCTTCGATTGAACCAACCACCCAGAGAGCATCCCGCATCCGAGGAGATATCCGATCGTGGTCGACCTGATCGTTGGTATGAAGCGACTCACCAAAATACTGATGGTGGAGGCAGTGGCCTCAACATCATGTATGCCAAGACGTTCGACAAAATTGGCCTCGACCAGACACGCGTCCGCCCAACCAAAGCACCATTCCATGGCATCATGCCCAAAAAGCAGGCCATGCCACTTGGGCAGATCGATCTGCCCATTACCTTCGGGGATCTGTCCAATTATAGGACGGAAACCTCACCTTTGAGGTGGTCGGGTTCCCCAAAACCTACCGTGCCACCCTGGGATGTCCATGCTACGCAAAGTTCATGGCCGTCCCCAACTATACATACCTCAAGCTAAAGATACCGGGCCCCGACGGGGTCATCACCGTTGGCACCTCCTTCCAGCACGCCTATGAGTGCGAGGTCAAGTGCTGCGGTCACGCTGTAGAAATCGTCGCCTCTGGAGAGCTCGCCGCCATCAAGAAGGAGGTCCCCAAAGAAGCACCCAACGCCAAGAAGTCGACCGGGTCTTTCAAGCCCGCGGAAGGCTCTAAAGAGGTCCTCATAGATCCCAATAGCCCCTATGGCAAGGTGGTGCGCATTGGCACCACACTTTCCTCTAAATAAGAAAACGCGCTCGTCGACTTCCTCCGCGCCAATAAAAACAGCTTTGCGTGGAAACCCTCAGACATGCTAGGCATCCCGAGGGAAGTTGTCAAGCACACCTTGAAGATCCATTCAGGCTCCAAGCCGATGAAACGCGCCTGTGTCGCTTCGATGAGGGGAAACGCAGGACCATTGGCGAAGAGATCACAAAGCTCTCGGCGGCCGGATTCATCAAGGAAGTGCACCATCCAGAGTGGTTGGCCAATCCTATTCTTGTATGAAAAAATGGGAAATGGAGGATGTGTGTTGACCATACGGGTCTCAACAAAGCATGCCCAAAGGATTCGTTTCCTTTGCCGCGCATAGACCATATAGTTGATTCTACCTCAGGGTGCAAAACCATCTTCTTCCTTGATGCATACTCCGGGTACCATCAAATTGCGATGAAAGAGTCTGACCAGCTTGCGACGTCGTTCATCACCCCCTTTAGATCGTTCTGCTATGTCATAATGCCATTTGGTCTGAAGAACGCTAGGGCTACATACTAGCGTTGTATGCTCAAATGTTTCGGGGACCTCATCTGGCGGACCGTTGAGGCCTATGTGGACGACATCGTGGTCAAATCCAAATAGGCCGACCACCTCGTAGCCAATCTTGAGCAGACCTTTGCAAAACTTCGAGCAAACGGTATCAAACTCAATCCTGAGAAGTGTGTTTTCAGGGTCCCGAGGGGCCTGCTGCTTGGTTTCATTGTTTCTGAGCGAGGCATCGAGGGCAACCCAAAAAAGATCTCAACTATCACAAGGATGGGTCCGATTCAGAATATAAAGGGGGTGCAACAAGTTATAGGATCCCTCGTCGCACTTAGCCGCTTCATCTCACTCCTCGGCAAATGAAGTCTCCCCCTTTACCGACTTCTGAAGAAGGCCAATCACTTCGAATGGACATCCGAGGCCTAGGAGGCACTTGACATGGTTAAGCCTCTCCTGACAAAAGCCTCGATCCTGGTTCCTCCTACCGAGGGAGAACCCCTTCTTCTCTACATCATGTCCACCACGCAAGTGGTCAGCGCCGCCCTGGTAGTGGAGTGGGAGGAAGAAGGACACGCCCTCAAAGTACAGCGCCCTGTGTACTTCATCAACGAAGTCCTATCCGACTCTAAAACCCGCTACCCCCAAATCTAGAAGCTTCTGTACGCTATCCTCATCACTAAGAGAAAGCTATGCACTACTTTGAGTCGCATCTAGTGACCGTCGTGACGTCCTTCCCCTTGGCGAGATCGTCCAAAACCAGGACGCCACAGGAAGGACCGTGAAATGGGCGCTCGAGCTAATGGGTCAAGGCATTGCGTATGCCTCCTGAACAACCATCAAGTCTCAGGTGTAGGCTAATTTCGTCGTGGAAACCGAGGTCCAAATGCCACCAGCAGTCGTCGATCAACAGTACTAGATGATGTACTATGACGGATCACTGATGAAGAAGGGCGCCAGTGTAGGTCTAGTCTTCATGTCACCCCTCAGGGTACACATGAGGTACATGGCCAGTCTCCATTTCCCCTCCTCTAATAATGTGGCAGAATATGATGCCCTCATCAATGGCCTACGCATTGCCATCGAGCTAGATGTCTGATGCCTTGACGTTCGAGGGGATTCCTAGCTAGTCGTTGACCAAGTCATGAAGGAGTCCAACTGCCCTAACGTCAAGATGACCGCATACTACTAAGAAGTCCACTGGTTGGAGGGCAAATTCGACGGCCTCAAGCTCAATCACATCCCGAGGTGACTCAACGAGGCGGCTAACACGCTCGCAAAAGCTGCATCCGGCCAAGAGCTGGTGCCAACGGGCATCTTTACCAGCGACCAGCACAAGCCCTCGGTTCACTATGAGGAGTCAGGATAGGGCGACGACGCTCCGTCCAATCCTAGCCCAAGGGCTGAACAACTGTCGGCTACATCCGGCTCCGAAGTCATGGAGCTCAAAGAGGATCCAGCGACAGAGCCTGACACTTTGATATATTTGAGAAAGCTCTACATCGACTACCTCCTCCATGACACACTATTAACAGATAGGATGGAGGCCCGATGACTCACACGTCGCGCCAAGTTTGTTGTTCTTGTGGAAGGCGAACTCTACAAGTGAGGCCACAGCGGGATCCTGCAATGCTGCATCCTCTTCGAACAGGGGAAGCATTTGTTGAGTGATATCCATAGTGGGGTCTGTGGTCACCATGCTGCGCCTGGAACCCTGGTCGGAAACATGTTCTGATAGGGCTTCTACTGGCCTACCGCGGTAGTCGATTCTGAGCAAATCGTAAGCACCTACGAAGGGTGCTAGTACTACGCTCGACAGACTCACCTACTGGCCCAAGCACTCCAGATGATTCCCATCACCTAGCCGTTCATGGTCTGGGGACTCAATCTAGTTGGACCACTCAAAAAGGCGCCCGGGGGCTACACCCACTTGCTTGTCACCATCGACAAGTTTACAAAATGGACAGAAGCTTGGCGGATCTCCGCAATCAAATCCTAGTAGGTGGTGCTGTTCTTCCTCGACATCGTACATTGCTTCAGAGTCTCGAACTCCATCATCATGAATAATGGCACGTAGTTCACTGGGAAGAAGTTCCTTCGATTTTGCGATGAACATCACATCCATGTCGACTGGGCCTCCGTAGCACACCCCCAAACAAACGGGCAGGTGGAACACGTGAATGGCATGGTCCTACAAGGCCACAAACCCAGGATCTTCAACCGGTTGAACAAATTCAGCACATGCTAGGTCACCAAACTTCCTTCGGTACTCTAGAGCCTAAGGATGACCCCTAGTCTAGCCACCGGCTACACGCCCTTCTTCATGGTCTACGGTTCTGAGGCCGTCCTCCCAACCGACCTCGACTATGGAGCACCGAGGATCATGGTGTACGACGAATAGAGAGCCAAGGCATCCCACGAGGATGCCACGGACTAGCTAGATGAAGCTCGTGACATTGCCCTCCTCCACTTGGCCAAGTACCAGCAGGCGTTGCGATGGTACCACAGCCGACGAATGTGGGGTCAGGCCTTCAGCATCGGGGACTTGGTCCTCCACCTCATCTAGAGCAACAAGGACCACCAGAAGCTCTCCCTACCATGGGAGGGACCGTACGTCATCGTGGAGGTACTCCAGCTAGGCGCCTACAAACTGAAAACCATCGATAGTGAGGTCTTCACCAATGCTTGGAACATCGAGTAGCTATGTCGCTTTTACCCCAAAATAAACACATACTTTCTCTTATCAGTTTCATTATCAAAATCCCCTACCCTCTGTGACATCCAACCCCTGCAAATGGCGAGGGGTCAGATCTCACTCGGGGGCCGATATGAGTGTATTTACCTTACAAACATTCTTTGGGCCAGCCTCCGTTTCTCATGGTAATGCCTAGAAGCTAGGTTTTTAGGAACAAACTCTGAGTATAACTGGTCGGGTTGTGAGAAACCTATGCCCAGTGGCTTCGGCACCTTTGCTCACCAGCATGATCAAAACTGGCTCGCCCTCACTCTGAGCTTCTATGGCCTTAACAATGGAAAGGGTCAGAACACGCTAAATCCTTCTGTAGAAAAAGGGGGGAAGAGCTAAAAAGCTATTTGTTGTAACAAAATTTGAGAACTTGTCCATGTTTGCACAAATTCATCGCTTGGCTTATCTGCCCAACTAAATTCTTGTGTGAGATACTCTCATTCTCTACTCCCATAGGAAAATCTTGTCTCAACAGGAAACACAAGTCGACCGGACGACTTGGCCACTGCCGAGAAATGGGTCGATCGAACGGCTCAAAACCACTGCCTTGAGATAAGCACCCTTACTTACTCGCATTACATATTAAATTCGTTACTGAGCCTCCAACCCTAGCAACGGCAGGGGATTGGACATCGCTCGGGGGTTGGCAAGAGAGTCGACTCGCTAGACATTTCTCTTTGCCTGACCCCCCTTATGTTTAAAGATTGGAGGCACGGTATGCGGGCATAAACTTTGAGTAAAACTGGGTGAACCACTAGAACCCTATGCCCTGGCAGCTACGGCATTTTTGTTCACTAGCGTAATCGAAGTCTTTGTCCCCGCACTCCAAGCTTTGGCATCCACCTTCTTGAGAAGGGTTTGGAGGGGCCTACTTGCAGAATTTCCATCAAGAAGAAGCTATCAAGTCACCCAAGCCAATCAAACGGCTCGGATCACTGCAAAGAGACGAAAACGAAAAACTAGGATGCTCGTGCAATTTACACCAGCCCTGTCACGAACATCGGACCCAAACCCTACACGGACATATCCGGTAAGAGCTCTCAGAACCCGTCACTCATGCCATCAAGGTAACATTACCGACCCCCACTATTTCTTTATGCTCATTCATTCAATCACCCCGTACATCGAAACATTGCACATGCGATTGCTGCATCGCAACGCTTCGCATTGCATCACAATGTGGTACTCATCCCATTCGATATGAACAGTGACAAACCAAGATTTGAAGGCTGGCCCACGAAGGGCTTGAGGCTGCCTCGCGTCAAACAGAGCCAGGGGAGAAAACTGAGATGAGCCCCAGCGGCCTTGCCCGACCCCCGCTCAGAAGCAGGTTAAGAAATAGTGGAATGCCACTTGAGGGCTCTACCAACCCCGTCAGTGGATGATGGACCAGGATTCCACTCAAACATGCCTGTTAGTGAGCTCACCGAGCACGATGCTCAAGCCATAGAGGCAAGTGTCGTTAGCTCAGCCCCTCCGGTTGCGAAAACTAAGGATGGGGTGACGCATGAATTACAGCCGACCCCTACCAAACTCCATGGGGCTTAGGGGCTTGAGCCGCCCGATCCTAGATCAAAAGGCCAAGGTTCGAAGGTCAGCTCGCGATGGGTCCGAGACCGCCTCGTGTCGAGCAAAGAGCCAGGGGGAAAACATAGATGAGCCCTAGTGGCCTATGCCCGTCCCATTGAGAAGCGGGCAAGCCCATCTCCACCTTCCTGTTCGATCATAGCCTTTAGATGAGCCCATAGAATCCCTATTGAGGGGGAATCTAATGGAAGACGGGTTAAGGAGCAACGGAATGCCCCCCGAGGGCTTTGCCAATCCTGTCATAGGTAACAGAATCGGATTCCATTCGAACATGCCCGCTAGCGAGCTCGCTGAGCACGACACTCGAGCCATCAAGGTAAGTGGCGTTAACTCATCCCCTCCGGTTGCAAAAACTATGGACGGGGCGACAACCACAAAAACAAGCTGACCCTTGACAGAATCCCCACCATGCGCGGGGGCTCGAGGAAGATTGGACTTATAAGGAGAACGAACGTACGGTTCTAGAGTGATAGCTAAGATCCTAGGGGGAAGGTACGTGCAAATACAAGAGATGCATTCTCCTAGGTCTCGCTATCCTCCCCTCAATTTTCAGTGACTTCCAACCCCAGCGGCGGCAAAGGGTCGGATCTCACTCGGGGGCTGATAAGGGTGTAAATACACCTATTTTGAAAATAGTCGCTGCGTCAGACCTCTTTCTCACGTTAAGGTTAGTGGCAAGGTTTGTGGGAACAAATAACCGAGCGTGCCAGGTCGGATTGCAAAAATCCCATGCCCCGACGGCTACGGTAACTTTGCTCACTAGCATAATCGAAGTTTCCCTCTTACACACCTCGGGCCCTATAGTCTTAATGAACGGAAGGGTCGGATTGCATGAGCCCCTTTTGTCAAATGCAAAAAGGGAAGAAAGCAAGTTCAATCAAACGAAACGAAATTACAAATTTGTTTAAACAAAACAAAATTACGAATCTATTTTTAAGATACAAAAGTGCTGACACTTGTCCATAGATTACAGATAATACCCAACCTAGTTGACTAACTATCCCCTCCGGGGAGAACTAGCTCTTCAACTTTGTCCGCCAGGACCCGCGCAACAGGAGTCACCGCCCTCTCTATTTCGTCCAGCTCAGAGGCTTCAAGCCAGGCGCGAAGCCAAGGCTCATCATCTCCAAGTTGATACTCTCGGCGTAGTGGGAGTGGGCAATGGCGAAGGCTTGGGTAATCCCGGAGCGAAGAGCTTCCCTCTCGAGCTGGCGCAATCGTGCTGTGATATCTATGGCAGCAAAGGCCACGAGCGAGCTAGTTCCCTCCGACCACGCCACCCATAGGTCATCGAAGACCACCCCGACGGCAGCACGCAGGAGATCGTGCTCATCGCTCTCCGCCTGAAGGATCCCCCACGTCTCGACAAGCTCCATGACTAGCCTGGCGGAGATGGTCTCGGCCTCCAGCCTTCGGGCTACCGTGGTTCCAAGATCAGCCCAGAGGGAGTTGACCCCCTGATGGGCTACCACTCTCGGACGGCCTGGTCATGCTCCTCGCAGGCCACGCCGTGCTCCAAGCAGAGTCTCTCCATAGTCTAGCATAGCTCGTCTCACTCCTTGCTCAACCGGGCTATCACCTCGGTGTCTAGGCTCACCCTCTACTGCAGGGCCGCGAACCTTTCCTTAGCTCCCAACTTGAGCTCCCGCTCCTTCTCCACCTCGGCTAGGAGGTCGAGGACCTGCTAGCGGGCCACACGTCCCTTTGGAGTACCTCGTCCTGCTCCTTTTGGACTCTAGCGGCCTCCTCATCCTACCGTGCCCTCATCGACAGATCCTAGAATGCCTTCTCAGCATCCTCCGTGCCCCGACAGGCCTCGGCCTCCCGTTGTCGGAGCCTAGCCACCTCCTTGGCCAGGGTAGTTAGCTCGGCCACCTGCTGTTGGGTGACAGCAAGCTGGGTGCTCACATCTCTGCACAGCCGGGCCTCTTCGGCGAGGCGGTCCCATTCCACCTTCTACTCACGGAGGAACTAGGATTTCTCCTAGTTACGGGTGATATGGGACTAAAAAGAAGATCAATGTCAAAACACAAAGATACATGAAGAAAGAAGAAAGCAAAAGGAGAAATTAAGTTGATACCTAGCCAATAGGAACGATGACATCGCGTAGAATGCCCCTGGCCTGGTTCATGACTTCCATCATGGCTGAGATCCCTTCATTGAGACTCTCCCACTCTATGCTCTCGGTAGCATCATCGAGCGAGAAGAGTATCGACGTTGGGTCTTGAGGATCCATCCACTGGAGCAGCGACTCACCCCGCACGGGTGAGCGGCACCCCCCGACGTTAGGGCCAAGAGTGACCCCCCGTTGGTCCTCTCCACCACCGCCATGATGCCCAAGGACCCTTCGACCATGTCCCCCTCCATCCGAACTAGGCTAGGGGCGCTGCTTCCTCGGGCACCACCGTGGTTATGTCCGGCTACGCCTGGCTTGTCACGGTCATGACCACCTCCATTTGCATTGGTGGGGACTTGACCGGCGGCACTGTGCCCACCATAGACAGCGCCACAAGCATGAGCGGCAGCTTCATCCGCTCTAACGTAGGCAGCGAAATCACCTCCATCGCCGGTTGCTCGGCCACCACCGAGGGAGTTCCCTCAGCCCCGGCGACTGTTTGTCCCACCGAGGGCACGGGCACCACTGTGGGCGGTGCCTGACCAACCGACAAGGCTGTGACACTGGCTCTGCTCCCTCCTGAAGCAAGAGCGATGTCGGGCGATGATCGACGTCTCGCCTAGATGGCGACACTCTTCTTGGGCACTAGCGCCAAAGAGTGGCCCCATCTTAGGACACTGCAAGAAATAGAAGGCGTGAGTCAAGCAGAAAATAGAGAAAACAGAGAGGTCAATGACTTACATCAACGCTGTTGGGCGCAGGATACGTTTGGGGGACTGTAAGGAAAATGGACCCTTGGCCCATTTACTTTAGATTTTGGTGTTTGATGACCAACACAACCAAATTGGACTAATGAATTTGCAAGTGATTGTTTTGTAGTCCAATAGGGTGCAAGACGTGACTTGGACGAAGGCGATCTAATGATCCGATGATCAACACCTTAAGCAAGACCCTAGAAGAACAAGAGAAGACTCAAGATATCAAGCAAAGTCCAAGCACAAAGATAGGAACCAAGCCGGACATAAGATCTCAAAGAAACGAGCTCACAGAGGTGATCGGACCCTGGACCGGACGCTGGCGGAAAGTGACCGGATGCTCCGATCAAGAGGCTCAGCAAACAGGCATTAGTAGCAGCGACCAGACGCTGGATCGGACACTGACGGCAAACCGACCGGACATAGGACAGCAGAGTCTGATCGAGTATAGAAAGGTTCTAGAGCGGCAATACTACGACCAGACGTGTCCGGTGGCATGTGACCGGACGCTGGCAACGTCCGATCAGTGGATCACGGCTCCAATGGTTGGGACGACCGGACGCGTCCGATCAGGACGACCTCAGCGTCCGGTCAGTAGCAGAAAAGCGGGATTTCATCCCCAACGGCTACTTTCTCAGTGGGGCTTATAAATATAACCCCCAACCGGCCAAATGATGTGTGTGGAGCTGAGGAAACATATCAAGGGTGTCAATACACCATTTTAGTGATCTCCACTTGCATAGTGCTTAATGTTTTATTAGGTGATTAGCGTAGGTGCTTTACGAAGTGCTTAGGTTGATTAGACCACCGCTTATGCGCTTGCTCTAGGTTTAGGACTAGTGTTTAGTGAGGTTTGCATACCTCTTACCACTTGGTGCTTGCGCGCACCATTGTTGTACATCGGAGGGGCTTATAGTCTTGCGAGATCACACCAATCGTGTTTGTGGAGTGGCCGCCACCGTGTACCGGAGGGAACAAGGCCTGTGGTGTTTTGGCCAAAAAGCTTGATAGTGAAGATGGCGGGGAGCATCTAGGAGAGGCTTACCGGGAGGCACATAAGAGACCCACTTGCGCGTGGGGAAGGCCCGAGGCTATCCACGGAGTTACCCGACCGGGAGCTTAGCCCTTGTGAGGGATTCCTTGCGAGGGGCTCCAACGAGGACTAGGGGGAAGCTTGCACGCTTCTCGGTACCTCGGTAAAAATACCAGAGTCGTCGATGTTGCTCTTTACCTTTCGCATTTACATTGATTGTATTACTCCTTTTGCGGTAGAGATAGCAACACATCAGCAAAACCTTAGTTGCACATTTAGATAGTTTATCTTTTTGCATAGGTTTTGCAAGGGTTAGAAAAAGCGGCCATAGTTTAGAAGTAGAATTTTGAGTTGCCAAATTCACTCCCCCCTCTTAGGTGTCACGGTCCCATTCAGGGATGAACCCCCCGGACCTTGCTCCGCCTCCTCAGGATGAGTTCGGTTGGAGCCCGCCCCCTGCTCCCGGGCCAAGGGGCTCGCCTCCCTCACACTTAGGGGCACAGCGACAGAGCCATCCCCCTCCCTCGGCACCTCAGGCGTAGCGGAGGATCCGCTCGCTCCCGATGGCACCTCGGGTGCGGTGGTAGATCCATTGAACCTAGCTGACTCTTGAGGCATGGCAGTGGGGCCGCTCCCCTTCACTGACACCTTGGGCGTGGTGGCTGATCTACCCGCCCCTACTTGTTCTGAGGATGGGCCAACAATTTGGCCCACCTCCGCCGTCCTCATGGACTCACTCCCTCCCGCGTGAAACAGGAAGGGTCCCTACATGGACAAGGGATACCTGTCAGTGTATCCTCGCTCTCCTAGTCATCCCACTTGGTGTCGATTACTACCTCTTCTTCTTCTTCTTCCTCATTGTCATCTTCATCACTGTCGGTTTCCTCCCCGTGCTCCCGCGCACGCAGCTTCTGTTGTTTCTTCCTCCTCTCGTCCTCCTTCACCTTCCGCTACCACTTGGCCATGGCGTGGTTGGCCGCCATCATGGCTGGATCCTTCAGCAGTGGAGCCGGGTGGTCTTGGAGGATGAGTCTCTTCGGCTGGTCCCCCTATTTCAAGATCAGCATCAAGGGGTCGGGAGTTCGATTGAAAAGGAGTCACGAGGAAAGAAAACTTACGAAGGCGATGTACCCCAGTTCCGAACGCATTGGGGGGTGCCTCGGCATCGAATACACAAACTCAAGGACAGCGCCGGTGTCATCCTATGAAGGCTCCATCGCCTCCGTAATGCGCTACACCACTTCGGAGGGGGCGAGCGCTACCTTGGCGAGCGCTGTCCCGTCAAGCGTCACCCCAGGCGCCATCACATGAAGAGGAAGCGCACACTTCATTAGCGGCGCCACTCTCCGCATGTGGTAGGCGCTGATGATCCCCGACCCCTTCACGCCCTCTCCTTTAGGATACGGATGGCGGTGAAATGGTCCTAGATTCTCTTCTTGTCCTTCTCCGGGATTCTCCACTTCCTCCAAGATGTTGGGACCTCCTCGATGAGGCACCCGGTGAACTCCGGCAAGGGGGTGGCTATGTCGTTCCTAACATAGAACCAATGCGAATGCCACCCCTTGTTGGAGGTCGACAGATGCATCAGCAGGTACTCGTTGACCCGGTTGTTGCGGGGCTGGAAGCCGGCGCATCCCATTGGCACATTCAGCTCTTGCCTCTTCTCCCGCTTCTTCAAAAGGGTGACAGCGAAGAAATACCACCATAGGTCGAAGTGGGAAATAATCCCCAGGAACCCCTCACATAGGGCGATGAACACCGCAATGTGCTGGATCGCATTGGGATTAAGGTGCTGCAGCTCCACCTTGTAGTAATGCAGCAACCCCCAAAGGAACTTGTGGGTGGGGGTGGCGAATCCCCGCTCGTGGAAGTGAGCGAAGGACACAACGTAGCCATCGGGCGGTGATGACGCGTCCTCCTCGCCGGGCAACCGCCACTCCTTAGCGGTGGTCCGCGCGCAGAGAATGCCACGGTGAACGAGGCCCTCCAGGCGGTGAATGGTGATATCGGATCTGTGCCACGGCTCTATTCAACGATTGGAGTGGGTGGATGTGAACTTGATGGCGGCTAAGATGTGGATGCGGGAGGCTTAGGCTATTGGCGGCGGAGGTTGTAGATGCAAAGAAAAGGAGGCAATGTACGAAACCTTGGGGGCGAACCCTTTGGTTTTATAGGGGCGACGAATGCGAGGAAGGCAACCGTTCACCTGGATCTTCATGACTGCCACAATTCGCCACCATGTCACCACGCGGGATATGTGCCCCTAATCCCTATCCTTTCCCTCCAAAGTCGCACCAGACATTTCACCTCCTCGGGCAGACCAGGACTCTTTACCAGCAAAAAGATACAAGTCAAGAAGCGTTCCTCCAGCACGGCTGGGCCCAGGAGTTTTAGGGCTAGCCCATCAACGGTTTCGATGGCCATCCCAAGGCACCCTTACAACAAAGGATGGGCCCGCAATTGGCCAAAACTCAGGCGCACAAGCTTCATGGGAGTCTCGGCCCACAGTCTAGTCTCAGCCGGGCCGACCCTGGATGGGTCCCCACGAATGGGATACCAGGGTCCCATTTAAGTTATCCGATCAACAAACCTTCAAATTTCACAGCCATACCCGCAAAGGGTCCGAATCACCCCCAGGCGATTCTATTCGAATCATCCGGGGCTCGGAGGCTACACCCGACGGGTGTGCTCGCGCGCACCCCCTAGCAAGATGAATCACCCCCGGGTGATTCTATCTGAAATCACCCGGGGGCTCAGGGGCTACACCCATCGGGTGCGCTCGTGCGCACCCTCTGGCAAGTCAAATCACCCATAGACGATTCTATCCGAATCACCCAGGGACTTGGGGGCTACTCTCGAGGACCGAATACTGGGGTACCCAAAGAGGAGGAACTAATAACCATCAAACGCTGATGCTTCCGAATAGGCGAGAACGCGACTACACCTTTTGCCCAACGACCGAGGGTTAACTCCATCTCGTCTGACCCCCAACGATTGGCTCTGCCTCGTCCGACCCTTGAGGGCTGGCTCCGCCACATCCGACCCCTGAGGGCTAGCTCCGCCCTATCCGACCCCTAAGGGATGGCTCCGCCTCGCCCGACGTTCGAGGACAGGCTCTGCCTCGCCCAACGTTCGAGGACTAGCTCTGCCTCGCCCAACGTCCGGGGGCAGGCTCTGCCTCGCCCGACGTCTAGGGGTAGGCTCCACCTCGCCCGACGTTCGGGGACTGGCTTTGCCTCGCCCGACGTCCGGGGACATGCTCCGCCTCGCCCGACGTCCAGGGGCAGGCTCCGCTTCGCCCGACGTCTGAGGATAGACTCCTATTCGCTCGACGTCCGAGGGCTGGCTTCACCTCGTCCTACGTCCGAGGGCAGACTCTGCCTCGCCCGACGTCTGTGCGCTACTCAATCATAACTACGTGTGCAGATAAGGCGGGTCACTCAAGTCAACCACAATACCGAGGACCATACCCTGCACGTCTGCAGGAAAGTACCATCAGGATATGACCAGACGGACGCTTTAAGCACTTCCAGACATGTCAGAGCCCAAACAATGTTGTGGGCGCCGACATTTGTCCTACAGTGTTATGGGCGCCGACATTTGTCCTCAGACACAAATCCTAACGAAAACATGCGACAACCACTATAGTCCAGGAGGAAACTCATGTGATCAACGGTAACGAACGTGGGGCCTCTGCGCCGTCTGATCCCCGTAGGGTCACGGTTCAGCACCTTGGTGCGTCGCGCCGCCTATCGGGGTGGGATGGGACGTAACCACTTGTTGAACGAAGTTAGAGCACGGTCTTATCAGGATCAGCGAACGTGCTATCCCTAGCACCACCTGCCATGTCAGCGGGGCTCGCTCAGAGGAAAAAAAAGACCCGATAGCTTTGAAGGACCTCCTTGGCCTCTGATTTTCTTCTTTCTTCCATCTTTAATCCCTACTTCCCCTTGGTCTATAAAAGGAAGACAGGGCACCCCACTAAAGAGACGGATAAATTCGACACACCACGCATCTCATCACACATAGCTGAGCCATAACCAAGCTCTCAGCACCCTTTTAACCTTTCTATCAAAGACTTGGGACATGTCTCTCTCGTCCGTTTGTAACCCCTACTACGAACTTTTCAGTGCAAATAACACGAGCAGCGGCCGCAAACTGGACGTAGGGACATTCTACCTGAACCAGTATAAACTTTATGTCTTTGAGCACACCATCAGAGTCCAACACGCAATAAATAGAAATTTATTAGTTGGTATTTACTTGGAACACCGACAACTAGTATCGGTTCCACTTTCATACCGGCTAGGATTCGACGACAAGCAATTGCCTCATATGTGCAGTTGTGTACGAGTTTGATCCGACCCACTGTAACGAAACACGATCGTGTGCGTATGGACGATTATCACTATCTATTTATACTCCTAATAATAAAAAAAACTAACCAGTCCTGACTATCAGTATACCACCCCGTCCGTGTTTCTCCGTGCCAGGAGTCTCGAGGTAACGCTGATAGTAATCCTAATGAATAAATTTCTCCGATCTAATCTGATTTCCTAATAAATAAACATCATGTATTTTTTTCAACGTTTCCGTTTCTGTTTCTGCCTGTTCCGTGGTTGGTCAGATGTTTTTTTTCTTTTTTCTTTTTTTTTCTTTCCTAATATTAAGCGGGAGAGGTAGTCCGTCCGCGGGTGTTTTTAGATTCCGTTTTCACGTGGTTTTGTTTCTTTAGTTTCGTCCATCTTTTTTTTTGTTTTTCTGTTTTGCATCTTTTTTTCTCGGTTTCCTCATATGTTTTTCTTCCGTGTTTTTCCCTTTTTTCTCTCCTATAAAATAATTTTTTTGTCTGCTCTGACTTTTCCTTTCTTTTTGTGGTTTTTGTGTTTTTCAAACTATATAACTCTCATTTTGATTTCTTACAAATGCTTTGATCTCTAGTACTAAATCACCTGGTCGTATTTTTAATGAGTATTTTTAACTTTTTAATAGATATTTTCACCACGAATTTGTTGCATCCATTATATCCTTTCCTCGAGTTACGTTACATTCACGTATCCGCTTCCTAATCCATGTGTTTATCAACGGTTTTATCTTCGTGTCGGGGTAGAGGTAGCTTTGTTCTCCTTCTCTCTCGGGTCCTAGCCTGTTCCACATCTAGAGTCTCATTAGCATGTGCAAATGGATTGACGTAGACCTATGAGAGCCCTCGAGAGGGCGTAGGAGAATAATAACGATGAGGCAAGACAAATGACACATAAAGCATACTGAAATTATGAGGACATGCTGTTAGGAAGAACGATAGTGGAGCAATCGACTGACCCTCACATGATCCAACTACTCCTTGCCGGGCTGACCTCCACTAACTGTTGCGTCGTCGCGTGCACCAATGGCATGGATAGGTCTCCCACGCATGCCACTCTTCTCCATCGTTAAGGACACTCTAATGATTGCACGCTTGCTCAACCGTGGTCATCGGGCCATGCCTATGCCGCGTCCACTCAAGCACCACTAGAGCCATGCCGACACGAGTGTCGTACTGCCCCATCACGTCATTGCACAGTGCTAGCCCATGTCTTTGTCAATGTTTGGCGCACTGACATCCTAGGTTGCCTGATGGTGACAATAGGCGCGCATGTTGTCGTGGCTGTTGTGCCCACGCACGGCTTCGCCATGCCGCCACAATCTTGCCACCAATAATGCATTAAATTATTCTCCCGTTGTAACGCATGACCATATATATTTGCTAGTATAATATTAAAGAAACAAAATTTCTTCACTCATTCTTTTCGTCCGCTCCCAAACTACCAGGGTAATTGAGTGTTTCTTTCGTAGCGATTTTTTTACTTCTCAATCTGTACTAATGCCCTCTGTGTCTTGAATGTGATCTGAACTCATGTCCCACAGTTATACAAGTTAGGTTAACTCACGCCTAGCGATGATGAGTATGAATCCGATCTCAATACATATTGGGTCGCATCCTACGTCGTATGTTACCTGGACTCATGATCTAAGCTCATACAAGTTAAAGCAACTCATAGCTAGCCATGATACGGAGTCCAATTCCATACTTCTATATCTATATCTATATCTATATCTATATCTATATCTATATCTATATCTATATCTATATCTATATCTATATCTATATCTGTATCTGTATCTATATCTATATCTATATCTATACTTAATAATCAAGAGGCAAAATTTTCACCTCTTTTTTGGTTCCATTTTTTTTTTGGTCTGGCCTTCCACCTACTTGTGAGGACGGTGAAAACCCAATTCCTAATCCAAATCTAAATAGGAAAAAAGAGAGTAGAATTTTATTCCTAATAATATTGTTATAAACAACAATTTTCTTTTTTGCCGTAGAGACCAACGAGACTGGCCTTCAAACTACTTGTGAGGATGGTGAAAACCCAATTCCTAATCCAAATCCAAATAGGAAAAAAGAGAGTAGAATTCTATTCTTAATAATATTATTAAAAACAGCAATGTAAGGAACGGAGTCCAATCCAGATGCCTGTTTCCGTAAGCTCGAATTTCTTTTCCCTTCGAGAGCATGTTCTTTTTTCCCTATTTATTGGCTGGTCCCATATAGAGGATAGAGCACACATTCTCTCTTTTTTATATTTTTCTCCCTTTCCCTTATCGTTTCTTGTCCGGTTGGTTCCTCTATTTCTTTGTTACAAACTTTGTTTAGATTTCTCATGATTTTTTTCTTTTTCCATGTTCAAGTAATAATATGAAAATAGAAATAGAAATAGAAATAGAAAGACAAATAACAATATAGTAATAATGAATATATTCAAAAGCACGTTCTTTTTCCTATTTATTGGCTGGTCCCGTATAGAGCAGAGAGCACACGTCCTCTCTTTTTTATATTTTTTGTTCTCCTTTCCCCTATCGTTTCCTGTTTGGTCAGTTCCTATATTTCTTTGTTACAAACTCGTGTTTGGATTTTTCATGATTTTTTTCCTTTTTTCCATGTTCAAGTAATAACTATGAAAATAAAAATAGAAAGATGACTAACAATATTATAATGAACATAAATATACACATCTATATCTATACTATCTAATAATAATGGTACAATTTCAGCCTATTTTTCGTCCATCTATTTTTTGGTCCGTCTCTCTCTAACTACAGGACAATGGAGAGTTTCTTCCGTTCGGACTTATATATATATATATATATATATATATATATATATATATATATATATATATATATAACCGTGCTTATATAAGTTAAAATAGCTCTTGTCTAGCGCGATACGGAGTCTGATTCCAAAACATATTGGGTCTGTGCTCATATGCATTAAACAATTCGCGTCTAGCGATGATACAGAGTCCGATTCAAATATATATATATATATATATATATATATATATATATATATATATATATAAACAAGAGTTTCTTAGTTTTGTTCTTTTTTTATTTCTTTTATCTCCGAGGATGTCTGATTCTTATTCACATGTCATAAAGTTTTCAGTTTTTCCACGTTAGGTCCATGTCGTTTGGGTTTAAGTTTCTTTTTTTCAGGTTTTGTTCCATTATTTTTCCTTGTCTGTTTTTCTTCCACGTTCTACTTCCATTTTTTACCTTTTCTTTTTTCACGTTCGGTCTCTGAATGTTGAATAACGAGTCTTTTTCTTCGTTTGATTTTCTGTATTGTTTCGTTCTAATTTGTTCTGTTGTTTCCATAAAATTAAAAAAATACAAATATAATATTATGGATCTTTTAACTCTTGGTAAAATAATTATTTTTATTATAACCGGTTAAACTTTTGATCTAACTAATCAAACTTTAAATTGAAATATTGACCAATTTGTTGTTTGTCTGGTCTAAATAAGTTTGTCTCTAAACTCACTGCAATCTCAAACAATGGTTACATGTGGCAAACTTAAAAAAAAAAGTCTCCCGTCATATTTGTCATAATCATCAGCAGATATGTTAGTTCTTGATTATGGGCCCATAAAGAAAGTCATATAACTCGATATTTCACTATATCAATGCATATAGATGGTAAATATTTATGTGCTTTGTAACCGGAGGAGAAAAAAAACTATAAAGATTGTATTTTAAATTGGATGCGGACTTAATAGGATATTGTTGTATTATTGCCAATATTAGCTTATATTATAGACGTCATGATCATCGGTTTGAATCTCTACAAAAAAGTAAAATATGAATAGATATATACCATTTTGTCATCTTTTTCATAAATGTAAAATAGTTTTTTTTCTTCCGTTACAATGCATGGGCATATTTTTAGTTAATATAAAGAGCCAAAATTTATGTCGTAATAGTTTTCTTCAGCCTCTTCTATCCAACTCGGTTTGTTCCCCGCGTTACCTGACTCCATCGTGTTTTACCATTTTTTCGGACAGTCCACAGTTCCTTTCATTTTTTTTCGTCTCAATTTTTCCCGAGTCTACCCACGCACTTAACTTGTTGGCCTCGCGCGTTTCACCAGCAGTGCGCCCCACCCGCCTTCACACCCGCTCCTCAAAGTCTGTTATGTCGGCCCTGTGCACTGCACCACGCCCGTGCCTTGTCAGCTCTACGCCCTCACCACGCCACGCAAACCGTGCAGACTCCGAACCCTGCCAGCTATGCATGCGCCAAGAGCTTGGACTCTCTTGGCCACGCCGGCTGCACGCGCCCTGTGCAATGAAGAACCACCTATGGCCCGTGCACGACTATTCTGGTGAAGATGGACAACTAACCTGTGTGTATTGTAAGATGCTTTAAAGGTGTCAATATAATATTGTCGCCGACGGATTCAAAGATGACAGAACTGTGTGAACGTGAGGAAGATGTTAACAACTTAAGAGTGAAAAAATAACCCATTACAATGTATGGGCATTTTTGCTAGTACTATTTATTAGATTTCATTGCAACATATGTGCTTTTGCTAGTAAAAAACAGAAAAGAAAAAGTGGCGGAACAGACGATGGAAAAACCTGCGGAAGAACTCAGAACTACCACAAAAAAAACCCGGACCATGTAAAAACGGAAAAGAAGAAAACAAAAAGAAACGGATCAGAGAAAAAGTGGAACGAACCAAATGAAAAAACGGAAAAGAAGAAAACATAAAAGGCGGCGGATGACAGAAAAAGCGGACCAAACGTATAAAACAGAAAAGAAAAGATGGAAATTAAGAAATTCTTCGTAGTTTAATATTAGGTTAAGATAAAATTAACACGTTTTCTTTTCACTCGATTCGATTCCAAGTACCATGCTTTGATCATTATTTCTGGTTTGTGGATGTAATACATGACTTCAAATTGGTAGGGTATCAAAGTATTTTCGGTTGCGAATCATATGATATCAGATTTGTATAGTATATATTTTTTAAATTTTACTAGCAAATATACACATGCTTTAGCCGACTTATTAAACTTGGAGATTTAAGCAAGATCATGACTAGTTTACGACAACGTTTATATTTGCACTTCTCCTATATTTCAGATACCTAAATTTTAAGATGATTTCAGGCAACACTTTTGTACTACCAATTAATATAAGTGAATTGTCACTTTTGTGATTTGTTATTTGTCTTTGTGTCATAACATATCAAATTTTTGTCCGTATCAGACAATAGAAATAATTATAAATTGTTGAATTGTCTCTGTGTCATATCAGATTTTGTTAGGTTTTTGGTTTTGTCTAATGAGTTTTTTATTCTCGGAACCAAAAATTACGGATTGTGTCTATAGAAATTGCAACATACTAAAACTACAATTTTAGTATAAAATATACGCGATAATTGTCGCTGAAAAAAAAACTAAAATTCAGACACTTGAAATTTAGCAAATCCCTTATGTTTGGTTTAAACTAAATTATAAAATACTAAAGTTAATTTAATCTTTGTGTATTATTAATAATATTAAAACCTATTTATAAATATACAATCAAATAGTTTCCATGCATCATTAGTAATATTAAAATTAAATAATTAGTCACTATTTATGGAAATAAAACTTTTAAATAGATTCATGATACATTGTTCTTTGCGGATATGAACGGATATTCCATATTTTTTTACAAATACAGATCTAGAATCGGATAGAGAAAACCTGAAAAATGAATTATATACATTCATTTAGTATCCACATTAGAAACCGATAAGAATATAGATATCAATATTAAAGTTTTAATTGATACGTATGTTGGATAATTCATATATCTAATTTTCATTTTCCATCCCTATCTGGCCGTGCTTGTTGGCGTCGATTGGCTGCATGACATGGCTGGTTTTGAAGCGTAGCTGCAATGCGGTGTGGGAAGTCCAATTGAGTTGGGTTAGCACTTTGGCAGAGTGGAGCCGGGCCGGCAGCATGTCAGGGCCGTAGAGGAAGCTTGTCGTGGTCTTGATCATAGTGGCAGCAGCAGTTGTTGTGATTGGCTGCGGCCCTGGCCTCTGTCTTGTTCCAATGGGAACCTTAAGCAAGGCCGGCGGTGCCTGCATCAAGGAGCCGGGTCACCGCCATGGTAGGTGCCAATGTCCAAGTTGCCTTAGTGTGAGTCAAAACCAGTGATCACCGAAACCACCCCCAGCTCCAGGACCTCATCCCTGATGTGTACATTGGAGAACTCCAGCAGCACGAACCGCAAACACCATCATCACTGATGTATTGGAGAACTGCAGCAGCACGAAAGGTTGCAAACACCATCAGGTGATGTCGCATGCGACGACCCAGGCACCCTTTGTTGTTGCGCAACCCCTTGTTGAGCACTTTTACGGACTCCATTGCCATCCTTTTTGTTCACTAGACAGTGCAGCTCGTCGTGCTCTATCTAGTTCACGCTTACGTTCTTTTGGACATGTAACAATATTGTCGATGAAATTGGATGTATTTGCAGCACCTATATATTGATAAAAAAGTACGGTTTCAAATAAATTACAGAAGGGCACATATTGCAAGAACATTAATTCCTTATTACATTGTCATGAACGACATTTGGGTTGCCCACTATATTTTTTCTTCTCAAATAGATAACATTAATGAAAAAAAACAATGTACCTGGGTTTAGATCCGGTGATGCATCAGTCAAGTCAATTATGCCACTTTGATCTATACATTTATCGGAGTACACATCTACATATATATAATAACATGATATTAACCTTGGCCCCGGCATCATACAAACACAACAACAAAAATAATTAGTATTAGGAACAAAAGAAATCAAAATGGTACATGTATTATCTTTATCAATTTGCATTAGTTCGTATGAGTTGTTTCGATGTAGCTAGTCACTATCTTCGTAGGCATCATTGTTTTCCGTGGTTGATTCAACTCTAACTAGTACAACATAATTACACAACAAATAAACGAGCCAATGACTGATGCAAGTAGGTGGTATCATTCATACACAGTAAAAAAAACTTTTCTTAATTTGCAAAGTTTTAGTCCATCTGATTTTTCCTAATTTGCACAAAACTTTTAGCTCAATGTATATACATTTACAACATATACATCACTATACATTAAATAAACTAAAAAATGGTAATACTGAATTTAGAAACGGAAAATCAGAATGTGGTGGACCTCTCGACCCAGCAGCTAGTGCAGTTTTCGCCTTTCTCAGAAGATACTTTTCTCTACGTTTTTTTATTTTTTCACGCCTTTCTTCTTGAGCCATTGCTGCATGTCATGCTTTTTCTCTTTCGCTTTTACGCTGCGCACGTTCATCAACTTGCGCTTGTGAATTTGATGGTGTCTGACCAGCTGTTTGTAAATAAGTTGATAGATATTTACTTAATCACTACAAATAATACAAGTGAAAGTGTCTATGGACATGTGTATAAACAATTACCTCCATTGATGGTGTTTGTCAAGTCTACAATGATGTACGACCTTCATTATTTTGTATAGGTTCCATTACGATGAAACTGAACACAAAATTAATCCATAGTTTCAATCAGAAATTAATCTCAGAAAATGGTCGAAGTTAGCAAGCATAATACATATTCAGGCCAGACCACAAGACTTGGTTCCCAAACAAAGCAATTAACAAACTGCACTATTTAAAAATTCAACAGGAAATGCTCTAACCGGTTTAATTATGAACCACGCAGCTATTGAAGTGCTTGAACCGTGACTTGGGTATCTTGCTGGGTTTCAACTAACTGAGATTAATCAGTTCAGAATAGATCAATTCCCTAAGCTTTCTACTATTGCCAGAATCTTGGAGAATGAAAGAGTGAATTAAAAGGCCTTTCAAGATGATAACCATTAGAACATACTGTCAACAAGCATTCTAAAAATACACATGCCTACGATATATAGTGTTTAGTTCTTTAATTTTTTTATGCAAGACCATTAGAATGGCTTGATTGTTTCTACAGCTTGTGAATCTTTTATACAAAAGAAATGAACAAGAAAACACTAATCCACAACGAGCAAGACTCGCAGAAAACGAGAAAAAAATTGAGGATCTAAACAACACCATAGATTTCAAACTTACCCATCCCCAAGCATAGAAAAGCATGGCTGAATCTTTTGTTTTTTTGAGGTGGTTGCAATAGCCGGGGCAGATGAGGTATATTAACAACTACTAATTTGCCAGCGATCACAACTTTGGATTAAAATCAATTTAAGTAGAGAAGACATATTGCAGTCAAATTTGCATATTTTTTTATCTAAAGATATTCGTCTCAGTCATAGCGTTACTTGCTCGTAACTGGATTTTGATAGAAAAAATGGAGGCCTCAACAAAAAAATGAAAGCTGGAGAAGCAACCTGAATACTATAGGGAACGAAACAAAAGGTTGAAACAAGGAAGAAGAGTCAATTTTAGATTGGCATTCAGATGTTCAAAGAGCACTACCAACGATGACTAAGCAACTAACAAAGGATGTACCAAAGACTGAAAACTATTAAAGTCATCTGTAGCAAACAAATTAAATTAATTCAGTGACGATGCAGATGCTACCTGGGTTCTGTTGCCACAGCGGAAAGGTCGAGCTCAACGAACCAAACATACCTGATGAGCTTATGAGCGTTTGGTCAAGTAACGATGCAGATGCTAGGCATTTTTGTAACAACATTAGGTTTTTTAATGGCTATTTCTCCTTCACTACTCTATATTGTCGCCTCGATAGCGCTACTGCAAGCATGAAAAATAGTGGCATATACACCTTTTGTGCACACGGCTAGATCTGTCACAACATAAGCTCATTTGGCGAAGAAGATGGTAAAGAGCCAAGACATCTTGAGCTTTACTTGTACGACGATGATCCAAGTCTTGAGTACTGCTATCGACGATGCTGTGAAGACAAGTGCTAGAAAGACAAGGAAGTCATTGAGAGGCTTATGGCCATCCTTCGTGACAACCCATACTCACAACATCTTAGGAGTGTGGGCTAGGCTGAACACCTCGAGGACTATCGTGTCACACTAAACCTTGACTAGAGACTGGACCAAAGAACATACAAAGTGTTGTTGGCTTCAGAGGTGGCTGCTATTTGGATCGAGGGAAGCGAACTCCTTGGTCAGTTCTAGAATAGTGTTGTCCTGCATGGGAAAGATAGAAGCAGACACGACATTCGCTCATATCATGGATGTTATGATGCTCTTTCATACCCTCTATTCTTCCCTAAGGGTGAGGTTGGGTGGCACATGGATATTCTGAAGAAAGGAGTTAGTATGGAAGAAATCATTGTGTACTGTGCCCTATAGAAGGCTCGTAATGTACAAATAACTCTAATTCATGGCTATTTTTTGAAGACTCCCCTGGTAGATTATGCGTCAGGTTCATAAACCCAGGGTCCCCGATGGGCCCGCTTCCCAGCGAAAAGCTTGGCCCAGTAGATGGCATTACAACAACATGCGACTCCTAGGCCAGCCTAGATACCAAACGATAGGCCGGAAGAGCGATCCAGTATCCAACCGGAAGGCCTGGCCAAGGAGGGGACGACGCTCGCTTCGGACTCTGACCCTCTTTTCCGATCGAGAATACGTCGAACCTCTGCTTACAGCTCTTCTACGATCGGCACGGTCAGAGCCAACTAGGAATGACCGACCGAGGACGCCCGCTCAGTGAGGACCCAAGAATCAGGCAGAGCAGATAAGGCAAGGTGCTCAAGTCAACCGTAATACCGAGGACCGTACCCTGCACGTCTGCAAGACGGTACCGCCAGGACAAGCCAGAAGGATGCTCTACAACCTTCTAGGTATGCCAGAACCCAAATAGTGTTATGGGCGCCGACATTTGCCTTACAGTGTTGTGGGTGCCGTCATTTGCCATACCAGGCGAACACTATAAAACCTGCCACATGCGTCTAACATAAATAGTATTGTGGGCGCCAACAACCATCTTGTACCCGAAAGTGTGGGCAACAAGACTTAATAGCATACGCACACACACACACACACACACACACACACACACACACACACACTCTCACTCACTTGTAAGGCCATCCCCTTTACCTATAAAATGGGATGCGCTCTCTCCCAACAAAGGACGGTCATTCCAACTCTCTCTATGCTAGCTTCAGACATTCTGAGCACTCGAACAGCTCCACGACTCTAGAACTCTAAAGCTACATAGAGTATACGTTCTCATACTTAGCGCACATTGGAGCTCCCATCACTCTAACCCTTCGGTTCAGAGGCCGACCGGACCTTCGACACCCCCTTCTTATTCCCATTCATTTATAACCCCACAACAAACTTTGAGCACCTAGGCTCAGGAATAAAGTCACCGATCGACTGGAACTGGACGTAGGGCATATTGCCTGAACCAGTATAAACCTTGTGTCATTGAGTGCTAGGCCACATCCAATCACAACGCATGGCAAAACTACAAATATTTACCTATTGGTCACTTTTTGCACCGATAGTTGGTGTCGTCCGTGGGGAGGACGCCGTGCGTTCACACTTTTGGTCATCGGATGACCCACCTTTCCACCATCTTCATCATGATGGGCTCAAGCGATACGATTCGCTTCGGCTTGCTAGAATTTCCCATGCACCCACCTATTGGGATGTGGTTCCTCCCATCTTCGAGCCATTCCAGACCTTCCTCTTTGGAAGCCTAGACTTTGTCGCCGATAGGCTCGGCGTGCTTCGCCTCCTGAGGAGGCACTTGTCCTGGTGCCCATTGGAGGAGGAGTGCCCTCCGTCGGCTCCGGGCCAATCGATGACCTCAACGATGAGACACCTTTGCTTCATCCTGAGCCCACGCTGGGCTCAAACCCCACTGTGAGTAACGTACATATTGTTCTTTACTCGCTATTTAATATCTTCCGCCAACTCTCCGGGGGGACCCCGTTATCCCCACTGCAACCGCCATGTGACCGGTTCCCCTACGGCCTCGCGTCCCCTACGGACGCATACACGTGGGGGCTCTGAAAGATGCTGACGCCGCCCCCTCTCACATCCAAATTCGTGGGGATGGCGGGCTACGCTCCCGCCTCTTTCCATGACCTCATGGATGATGAGGTTGAAAGCGACGGATCCAGCATCGGTGACTTCATGGCACCTCGCCACCCTCTATCCCGGGAGTGTGCTATGGTGGATGCTCCGGGGCAGCCGCTGATGGTAGCGGAGTCTCTATAGACTCACACCCCTCCGGACCCTCGTGCGGAGGCCCCTGTGCATGTGTAGGAGCACGACGAGGAGTTACAACAAAGGCATCAGAGCCAGTTACCACCTGCACCGGTGTGCTCGGCGCAGCACGCTACGCCACGCGCGCATAACCCGGCGAGCGGTGCCTAGGGTCGTGCCCGTTAGGTCCAGCGCAACATCCTGGATGGAGGAAACGATCCCCCACAGTTTGCTCGGGCTGGCCAGAACATCACCACTGCGGCAATGGTTCTGCGCGGCCTTCCCGAGCCTATCGCCCCATAGGAGCAGACGATCCACCAGAACCTTTGGGCGCTGGTGGAAACCGCCGCCGTTCAACATGCGGAGAGCACCGCATCGCGACACTGGCTCATGACCTCTTTCCCCACCAGGGAATGGGGGCGCACTAGTCAAATCGCTCCATCCGCTCACCACTACAGTCACCGGGCGTGGAATAGGAGACCATAGCTACGCCAAGGCCTGACCGGGCGCCCGCTCCACACCAACCACCTATGCCTGAATGGCTCAGGCTGAACCGTGATGCTCGCAGTGTCATCAACAATCAGCGTCAAGCCTGGCGTGACGATGACGTCCATCAAGGGGCGGTGAGAGCAGGCGGCACGGGCCCCGGCCGAACCATCGAGGGGAGTGGGGACATGCACCCCAAGCATGGTCGCTGACCAGATGACTGAAGCCCTAGCCCAGATGGCCTGGGACCACGGGCCTTTGGCTGTCACATCTAGAAAGCACTGTTCCCACAGCGCTTCTGGCCACCCGCCAACATCACCAAATACACCAGGGAAATGAATCCTGGCATATAGCTCGAAGACTTTCAACTCACCTACCGAGCCAGAGGGGTGGATGATGACCACTTCATCATTCAATACCTCCCCATCTGTGTGGGGGAGCATGTTTGAGCATGGCTTGAATTCCTCCCGCCTGACAGCATCCACGACTAGGTGGATCTCAAAAGGATCTTCATCGAGAATTTCTAGGGGATGTATGTCCATCCTAGGAATTCCTAGGACCTCAAGAGTGGCCAGCAGGAGCCTAATGAGTCCATACGAGATTACATCCGTAGGTTCTCAAAATGATGCAACTCCCTTTCTAATGTCGTTGACGCGGACATCATCAGCGTGTTCCTCTTTGGGACAACCTATGAGTCCTTGATCCACAAGCTCGGCTGTCTGAAGCCCCGTATCACCCGCGACTTGCTCGATATCGCTATGAACCATGCCTCTGGTGAGGAGGCGGTCGGAGCGGTATTTAGCGGAGGCCGGGACAAGGGCAAGGCCAAGCGTGAGGACCAAGGCGAGGGCCCCTCCATGCAAAGGATCAAAAAGAACAAGGGGGATTGGCGCTGATCGGCCAACTCTGCTTTGGTCGTCGTGGCCGATCGTGTGGGCAAGCAACCCTAGCAGGGTCAACCCGACCACTTCGATAAGCTCATGGAGAGCCCATGCACCAACCATGCCTACCCCATTAGGAACCTCTACAAGGACTGCAAACTCCTCAAGCGCTTTCTATGATAGGCCAATGGGCCAAAGGAAGGAAAGGGCAAAGAGGCAGCGGCCAAGAAAGGAGGCGCGATAGGCAAGGATGATGATGGCTTTCCTGATCCTAAGGAATGCCTCATGATCTTTGGGGGATCTGATGCCATCTACTCCAAGCGCCAGCACAAGGTGCGCTACAGAGAGGCATGCGTCGCCTCTCTCCTTACCTGGTTAGAATCTCCAATAACTTTTGATTAGAGGGACCATCCTTCCCACGTCGCTAGACAGGGTCGCTACCCACTCGTTGTCGACCCCATTGTCCACAAGAAGCACCTCACCAAGGTGCTGATGGATAGAGGCAGCGGCCTCAACATTCTCTATGTCGACACCCTCAATGCCATGCGCATCCCTTGGTCGGAACTCCACCCAGTGAGCTCTCCCTTCCATGGTGTGATCTTGGGGACGCAGGCATACCCGCTCGGATAGATCGACCTACCCATCATGTTTGGTGACCAAGCCAACTTCCGCTCGGAGGTCCTCACCTTCGAGGTGGTGAACTTCCTAGGGTCCTACCATGCCATCTTGGGGCAGCCATGCTATGCCAAGTTCATGGCAATCCCCAACTACACCTAACTCAAGTTGAAGATGCCAAGACTGAATGGTGTCATCACTGTGGGTAGCACCTTTTCACACGCCTACACGTGCGACCATGAGCATTACGAGCTCGCCACTGCCGTCATCAACTCAGCCAAGCTCCCTCAGCTAAGAAATTTTTCGACTCTAGCAGTCCCAGACAGCAACAAGCCAACCTCCTCGACTGCCTTCCACCGAATCGAGGAAACTAAGGCGGTGGGGATCGACCCCACTGACCCAACCAAGATGGTGCGGATCAGGGCCAAGCTCCTAGCCAAATAGGAATGCGATTTCATTGACTTTCTATGCGCCAATCATGATGTCTTCGCATGGAAACCTTCTGACATGCTAGGCATACCACGGGAGGTCGCCGAGCACGCATTATGCCTCGTCCCAGGCTCAAAGCCCGCGCAAGCAATGCCTGTGTTGCTTTAATGGTGACAGGCGCAGGGCCATAGGCGAGGAGATCGCCAAGCTCTTGGTAGCTGGATTCATCAAGGAGGAATACCACTCTGACTGGCTAGCCAATCCTGTTCTTGTTAAAAAGAAGACCGGGAAATGGAGAATGTGCGTTGATTTTACTGGCCTCAACAAGGCATGTCTGAAGGACCATTGTCCTTTGCCACACATAGACCATATAGTTGACTCCACCTCAGGATGCGAAATCCTCTCCTTTCTAGATGCCTACTCAGGCTACCACCAGATCGCGATGAAAGAGTCCGACCAGCTCGCAACTTCATTCATCACACCATATGGTTCGTACTGCTACGTAACCATGCCTTTCAGTCTGAAGAATGCTGGTGCCACCTATCAACGGTGCATGTAGCAATGCTTCACCGACCAAATCAACCCGCTCAACCAGCCTGACCAAGTCGAACGGCCAAAACCAACAATCACCGTCTATGTAGATGACATAGTGGTCAAAATGGCTCAAGCTTGCGACCTGATCACAAACTTGGCCACAACGTTTGCAATCCTCCGAAGGTTCAACATCAAATTGAATCCCAAAAAATGTGTCTTCGGGGTTCTGAAGGGGAAGCTGCTTGGATACATCATGTCTGAATGCGGCATCGAGCCCAACCTCAAAAAAAATCACAGCCATCTCTAACATGGGCCCTATACGCAACATCAAGGGTGTATAAAGGCTCACCGGATATTTGGCCACCCTAAGCTAGTTCATCTCCTGGCTAGGCAAACGTGGGATGCCTCTCTATAAACTTCTCAAAAAGATAGACGCGTTCATCTAGATTGAGGAAGCACATCATGCTTTGGAAAGCCTCAAAGCATCATTGACGTTGGCCCCAATCTTCGTCGCTCCTAAACGGGGAGAACCCCTCCTCCTCTATATTGTGGCAAGCAACCACATGGTGAGCTCCGCCCTAGTCGTTGAAAGGGAGGAGCCGGGACACCACCTGAAGGTCTAGCGACCCATATACTTCGTTGGTGAGGTACTCACCAACGCCAAGGTTTGGTACCCCTAGGTGCAAAAACTTCTATACGCCATGCTGATGGTGACCCAGAAGCTCCTGCACTACTTCATCGACCACGAGGTCATGGTCATCACTTCATTCCCGCTAGGAGACATCATCCGCAACCGTGACGCCATGGGATGGATCTCCAAGTGGACACTCAAACTAATGGGCCATGACATCAGGTATATCCCCTGCACCGCTATTAAGTATCAAGCTCTCGTGGACTTTATCGCTGAATGGACGGAGGTCTAGCTCCTGACCCCAGACATCAGCCATGAGTACTGGACGATGTACTTCAATGGGTCTGTGATGGCACCCGGCTCAGAGGCTGGAGTGGTTCTGATCTCCCCGAATAGGAGCAGGCTCCGCTATGTGATCCGTCTCCATTTTTTGGCCTCAAACAATGCCATGGAATATAAGGCCCTCATCAATGGACTACACATCGGTGCTTTGTGGTTGTACGTCCATGGTGACTCGGAGTTGGTCATCGACCAAGTCATGAAGGAGTCCTCTTTCAAAAGCCCCCTCATGGCAGCATACTGCCAAGAGGTGCGCAAGCTCGAGGACAAATTCTAGGGGATCAAACTACATCATGTCCCCCAAAAGGACAACGATGTAGCTGATTTTCTCACAAAATTGGCTGCTAGGCGGGTTCCATCTCCAGATGGGTTTTCATTAATGACCTTCACAAGCCGTCTGCCCGCATCCTAGAAGGTCTGATCTAGACATGCTCTGACACCAACCTGGCACTCAGGGGCTCCGACCTTGGTGCCTCCATGATGACATCACCCACCGATGTCGCCGTGGTAGCACTCGATCAAACTGACTGAAGAGCACCGCTACTCGCCTACCTCCTCGAGGAGATTCTCCCACCAGAATGGACTAAAGCACGACAAATCACTCGACGCGGCAAGACATTCATCACATTCGGTAACAAACTTTACAAGCAAAGTCCATCGGGGGTACTCATGAAGTGCATCCCTACTAACCAGGGGAAATAGCTCCTCCTCGAGGTCCATGCCAGAATCTATGGACATCACGTGGCCCTAAGGTCACTGGTCAAAAAAGCCTTTCACCAAAGTTTTTACTGGCCCACTACGCTGCGAGAGGCAGAGGAGGTCTTCCGTAGGTGTGAGGGATGCCAGTTCTACGCTCGACAAACTCATTGGCCAGCGCAGGAACTTTAAACCATCCCCATCACCTAGCCATTCGTGGTCTGGGGCCTCGACATGGTTGGACCCCTCAAAAAGAGCTCGAGTGGCTTCACTCACCTACTCATAGTGGTGGACAAATTCACCAAGTGGATAGAGGCGAAGCCCATCACCAACATTCGCTTGGAAGAGGAGGTCAAGTTCTTCCTTGACATCATCTATCATTTTGGTGTTCCTAACTATATCATCACTAACCATGGAACTAACTTCACTAGGAAGAAGTTCCTGGACTTTTGTGATGGATATGGCATCAGGATCGATTGGTCCTTGGTCGGACATCTGCATACTAACGGTCAGGTCGAGTGGGCCAATGGCATGGTCCTCCAAAGAATTAAGCCACACATCTTTGACCGACTCAATAAGTATGCCGAGCGATGGGTTGCAGAGGTCCCAGTGATCCTCTAGAGCCTGAGAACGACCTTGAACCGATCCACAGGGTTCACACCTTTCTTCCTGGCCTACGAAGTTGAAGCAGTGTTGCCCTCCGACCTCGACCACGGTGCCCCAAGAGTGAAGGCCTTCGACCGAGACCAAGCCGTAGAGGCTCAGCAGGATGTGGTTGACCTACTCGAGGAGGCTCATGAGATGACCGTCATCTGCTCCGTTCACTACCAGCAAACTCTCCGCAGGTACCATGAAAGAAAAATCAGGGGGAGGATCCTCGAGGTCAGTGATCTTGTGCTCCGAAGAACCCAATCAACCATGGAGAAACATAAACTCTCTCCACCATGGGAAGGAGCCTATACGGTGACCGAGGTGATCCAACCGAGCACCTACTGGCTGAAGGACGACAACGACAATGTTCTCACCAACACATGGAATGTCGAACAGTTACATCATTTCTTCCCCTAAAGCCCGGTCTTACCATTTTCTTTCATTCAATGTTTGCTCCTATAAGCACCCTAGCTCAAGCACTCTTGGCCTGAGTCACTGGGGGCTCCATGAGGGTGCGATACCACCTCTCTTTTTTACTATCATATGGTAATACTTTTCACCCAAATGAAAGGGTAGTCCATTCCTTTAATTACCCTACGTAACTTATGTTTTAAACTCCCAACCGATCACAACCCACCATGACCTATGGTTATGAGCAGCTGAGCCTCGCGGGCCATGCCCAGGTTCTTAAGGTAGTAGCCTATAGGTCAAACAGGCAGGTGCAAAGAAGAAAGGATAAAAAAACAAAGCTATGCTAGGGAAAAAACAAGGACGGATGGGACAAGCTTCCCCTTATGAGTAATTCCATCACAAAATGAAATTGAAGTATTCACGAATGTAAAAAATAGTTCACACGGGGGCTCCCCCATGAACTTATCTTTTTACATATACTGACTGTTTCTGCTCTAAATTCTATTATGGCCACCCGATGACATCGGTTGATGGCACGATCGATGAGGATAAGGGCAGCTCACTTTCCTACAGGACGATGTTCAGCTAGGTTAGAGGCAGGATGACGCTCGCTCCCGACTCAGTCCCCACTCCTTCCGTAGGCTGGAGGACATCTTCCTGGCGCACGCCTTCAGCCACGCTCGAACAGTGAGCCTACATCACCCACTGCATGGAGACTTGCTCGTTAACCATCTATGCATATGGCACCAAGCTCTCCCCAAGTGCATGGATTGCATCCGTGCTTTAGCCATCGACGTACCCTCTGCAGATGGCATCGAAGTCCAGATTCAGGTGGTGCATCGCCACTGAGGTCAGCACCCCCGACGTCCCGTAGAATTGGACGTAGGGACGTTCTGCCCAAACCAATATAAACCTTGTATATTTTAGCACACCATCCGGGCCCAACGCGTAATAAATACAAATTTACTAGTTGGTGTTTACTCGAAACACCAACAGTTGGCATGCCGGGTATGGGACCTTTGCGCGTTCCGACGTCAACACCAGGCCACGGATGGCTAGCCATAGAATCAGCTGGGTCCCGGGCACACATGTGTGCTTTGGGGACCTAGACTTCATCATCACGGTCGGAGGAGAGTTGGCATTGGCTCACGCCACCATCCAACCTCTCCCCTCCATCGGCCTCAACTATGAGAGGCTTGAGCGCTGGCTTGGTGTCTCCCTGGGGCCCCAACCATCCAGTGAGGACCAACGCTATCTCACCTTCTCCGACGCCAATGACATCACATGGCTCGCTGGAGGAGAACCTCTTTTTTTGGAACACCGCATACTAAGCGCCCCGACAGTGCTTCCGTTCGGTGTCCGCAAGCTACGATGACCGTTAGCCACCTTGTGGCACGACGCATGATCTCATCCACCGCGAACAATGAGTTCGTAGGAGTGATCGAACACATCACAGAATCTCTCCACAACCTCCTCATAGAGGAGCCAGGGTCACCCTCTGGCTCTGACTCTAGTAGGGGGAGCCATCACCGCTCTCATAAATTCTTCATGATGGGTACCCCCGAGGGACACGTCGAAAGCATCTCCAAGGGGGAGGCTACCCCGGTGAACAACCTCGGTGATGAGGCTAAGGGGGAGACAGTGGCCCCACCTCATATGGGGGTGGAGCAGCTGAAAGCCCAACACCGAGGGATCAAGGAAGCGTGACTCCAGCTTGAGCAGGAATGCACAGAGCTTGATCGGGAGATCGAGCATCAAGGAGACGGTGGGCGTGCACATGCCATGGCCCACGACGTGAATTAGAGGATCATCGTCGATGATGAAGCCCTCCCTCACTTTGCCCGGGCAAGCCAGAACATCACCGCTACAGCGGCCTTGCTCCATGGCCTTCTAGAGGCCGCGATGCCCGAGGATCGTCGGGCCCATGATGAGATTCACATGCTACTCGAGCGTGTGGCGGCGTAGCAGGCTGAGACCTCATTGTCTCGATGACGTGAGCTTGACATCAGCCATCATACACCCTTGGAGTGCCCCCATAGGGACGCGTCGGTCCACCAGGCGCCATAGGGTGGTAGGCAGCACGCCGCGGTCCCGGTGAATCAGCGTCTTGGCTGTAACCGCAACACACGCAACACTCTCGATGCTCGCAGACATACCCACGATGATCCAAGAGAGGGAGCCAGCCGCTACTATCATCCTCGTCGCGGTGGACGCTATGACAACTATGAGGACTAGAGCCCGAGCCCTGGCCTACCAGGCCCTCAGGCCTTCGGCCGGCACATCCTCAACGCTACCTTCCCACCAAGGTACCAATCACCAACCAACATCCCGAAGTACTATAGGGAAACAAACCCTAGACTATGGCTCAAAGACTATCGACTTGCCTGCCAAGCCAGTGGTGCGGATAATGATGACTTCATTATCCGCAACCTTCCACTGTTCTTGGCTGATTCGACATGAGCGTGGTTGGAACACTTACCGTCCAACAGAATCCAGAGTTAGGCGGACCTGAAGGAGATATTTTAGGGGAACTTATAGGGCACATATGAGCGCCCTAGAACCCATGGGACCTCAAAAACTACCGACAGAAGGCCGGTGAAACCCTCCGTGGGTACATCTAGTGCTTTTCCCAACAGTGCAACAAGCTACCTAATGTCGCCGATGCCAATGTTATAGGAGCTTTCCTATCCGAGACTACCTGCGAGTCTTTGGTTCATAAGCTGGGACGCAAGGGCCTGCGAACCACCAAAGAACTCCTAGACATTGCCACCAACCATGCCTCAGGAGAAGAGGCGGTCAGAGCGATCTTCAATCATCTCGATGGCAAGGCAAGGCAGGACGAGGGCGTCGGTGAAGGCGCCTCCAATAGTTCTGCCAAAAGGAAGAACAAGAAGCAACAGTGCGAGGACTCGCTCGTGGCCACTGCTGATCGCAAAGGTGGTCGGAAGCTCACAGAGGGCACTCCAAACCATTTTGAGAAATTGCTCAAGGGGCCATGCCCAAACCATGCCTTCCTGGTTAAGCATCTATACAAGGACCGCAACCTAATGAGGTGGTTCTTGTCTAGAGGCTCCAACAAAGGGGAGCAAAGCAAGGACCTTGACCCTACCATGGACGACACTGAGGGGAAGGACGGCGGCTTTCTGACACTAGATGGTTGCCTCATGATCTTCGGAGGATTAGCGGCCTATGACTCCAAACGTCGTTAGAACGTCGCGTGCCACGAGGTCTATACGACCGAACCGACCACACCTGCCTTCCTCCAGTGGTCCAAGTCTGCCATAACCTTCGATCGAACCGACCACCCAGAGAGCATCCTACATCCAAGGAGATATCCGCTCATGGTCGACCCAATCGTTGGTACAAAGCAGCTCACCAAAATACTGATGGTGGAGGCAGCGGCCTCAACATCATGTATGCCAAGATGCTCGATGAAATTGGCATCGACCAGACACGCGTCCGCCCAACCGGAGCACCATTCCATGGCATCGTGCTCGAAAAGCAGGCCATGCCACTTGGGCAGATCGATCAGCCCATTACCTTTGGGGGTCCGTCCAATTATAGGATGGAAACCTCACCTTCGAGGTGGTTGGGTTCCCTAAAACCTACCACGCCATCCTGGGATGTCCATGCTACAGAAAGTTCATGGCCATCCCCAACTATACATACCTCAAGCTAAAGATACCAGGCCCCGACGAGGTCATCACCGTTGGCACCTCCTTCCAGCGCGCCTATGAGTGCGAGGTCGAGTGCTGTGGTCACGCCACAGCAATCGTCGCCTCTGGAGAGCTCGGTGCCATCAAGAAGGAGGTTCCCAAAGAAGCACTCGACGCCAAGAAGTTGACCAAGTCTTTCAAGCCTATGGAAGGCTCTCAAGAGGTCCTCATAGATCCCGACAACCCCGATGGCAAGGTGGTGCGCATTGACACCACGCTTTCCTCTAAATAGGAAAACGCGCTCGTCGACTTTCTCCGCGCCAACAAAAACATCTTTGCGTGGAAACCCTCAGACATGATAGGCATCCTAATGGAATTTGTCAAGCACACCTTGAAGATCCATTCAGGCTCCAAGTTGGTGAAACAGCGCCTGCGTCGCTTTGATGAGGGGAAACACAGGACCATCGGCGAAGAGATCACAAAGCTCTTGGCGGCTGGATTCATCAAGGAAGTGCACCATCCAGAGTGGTTGGCCAATCCTGTTCTTGTACGAAAAAAGAATGGGAAATGGAGGATGTGTGTTGACTATACAGGTCTCAACAAAGCATGCCCAAAGGATCCGTTTCCTTTGCCACGCATAGACCATATAGTTGATTTTACCTCAGGGTGCGAAACCATCTGCTTCCTTGATGCATACTCCGGGTACCATCAAATTGCGATGAAAGAGTCCGACCAGCTTGTGACGTCATTCATCACCCCCTTCAGATCATTTTGCTATGTCACAATGCCATTTGGTCTGAAGAACGCTGGGCTACATACTAGCAATGTATGCTCAAATGTTTTGGGGACCTCATTGGGCGGACCATTGAGGCCTACGTGGATGACATCGTGGTCAAATCCAAACAGGCCGACCACCTCATAGCCGATCTTGAGCAGACCTTTACAAAACTCTGAGCAAATGGTATCAAACTCAATCCTGAGAAGTATGTTTTTGGCGTCCCGAGGGGCATGCTACTTGGTTTGATTGTTTCTAAGCGAGGCATCGAGGCCAACCTAGAAAAAATCTCAGCTATCACAAGATGGGTCCGATTCAGAATATAAAGGGGGTGCAATGAGTTACAGGATGCCTTGCCGCACTCAGCCGCTTCATCTCACATCTCCATGAATGAGGTCTCCCCCTTTACTGACTTCTGAAGAAGGCCGATCACTTCGAATGGACATCTGAGGCCCAGGAGGCACTTGACATGGTTAAGTAGCTCCTGACAAAAGCCTCGATCCTGGTTCCTCCTATCGAGGGAGAACCCCCTTCTTCTCTACATCACAGCCACCACATAAGTGGTTAGCGCCACCCTGGTAGTGGAGCAGGAGGAAGAAGGACATGCCCTCAAAGTACAGCGCCCTGTGTACTTCATTAGCGAAGTCCTATCCAACTCTAAAACCCGTTACCCCCAAATCCAGAAGCTTCTATATGCTGTCCTCATCACTAAGAGAAAGGTACGCACTACTTTGAGTCGCATCCAGTGACCGTCGTGGCATCCTTTCCCCTCGGCGTGATCGTCCAAAACTAGGACGCCATAGGAAGGACCGCAAAATGGGCGCTTGAGCTAATGGGTCAAGGCATTGTGTATGCCTCCCTGACAGCCATCAAGTCTCAGGTGTAGGCTGATTTCGTCGCAGAATGGACTGAGGTCCAAATGCCACCAGCAGTCGTCGATCAACAGTACTAGACTATGTACTTTGATGGATCACTGATGAAGAAGGGCACCGGTGTAGGTCTAGTCTTCGTGTCACCCCTTGGGGTATGCATGAGGTACATGGCTAGTCTCCATTTCCCCTCCTCCAACAATGTGGAAGAATATGAGGCCCTCATCAACAGCCTACGCATTGCCATCGAGCTAGGCGTCCGACGCCTCGATTTTCGAGGGGATTACTAGCTGGTAGTCGACCATGTCATGAAGGAGTCAAACAACCCCAATGTCAAGATGACCGCATACTACCAAGAAGTTTGCTGGTTGGAGGGAAAATTCGACAGCCTCGAGCTCAATCACATCCTGAGGTGACTCAACAAGGAGGCTAACGCGCTCGTGAAAGCTGCATTCGGCCGAGAGCCGATGCCAATGGTCGTCTTTGCCAGCGACCAGCACAAGCCCTTAGTTCGCTACGAGGAGTCAGGATAGGGCAATGACGCTCTATCCAATCCTGGCCCAAGGGCTGAACAACCGTCGGCTACATCTAGCTCTAAAGTCATGGAGCTCGAAGAGGATCCAGCAACAGAGCCTGACACTCTGATCGATTGGAGAAAGCTCTACCTTGACTACCTCCTCCATGACACACTACTGACAGATAGGACGGAGGCCCGATAACTCGCATGTCACGCCAAGTTCGTTGTTCTTGTGGAGGGCGAACTCTACAAGTGAGGCCATAGCGGTATCCTACAGTGCTGCATCCCCTTTGAACAGGGGCATCATTTGTTGAGCGATATCCATGGTGGGGTCTACGGTCACCATGCTACGCCTAGAACCCTGGTCGGAAACACATTCCGATAGGGCTTCTACTGACCTACCACGGTAGCATTTGCCAAGCAAATCGTAAGCACCTGCGAAGGGTGCCAGTACTACGCTCGGTAGACTCACCTACTGGCCCAAGCACTCTAGACGATCCCCATCACCTGGCTGTTCGTGGTCTGGGGACTCGATCTAGTTGGAACACTCAAAAAGGCACTCAGGGGCTACACCCACTTGCTTGTCACCATCAACAAGTTTACAAAATGGATAGAAGCTCAGCTAATCTCCACGATCAAATCCGAGTAGGCGGTGCTGTTATTCCTCGACATTGTCCATTGCTTTGGAGTCCCGAACTCCATCATCATGGAAAACAACACGTAGTTCACTGGGAAGAAGTTCCTCCAATTTTGCGATGAACATCACATCCGCGTCGACTGGGCCTCCGTAGCACACCCCCAAACGAACGGGCAGGTGGAACGCTTGAATGGCATGGTCCTACAAGGCCTCAAACCCAGGATCTTCAACCGGTTGAACAAATTCAGCGCATGCTGGGTCACCAAACTTCCTATGGTACACTGGAGCCTAAGGATGACCCCCAGTCGAGCCACCGACTACATGCCCTTCTTCATGGTCTATGGTTCCGAGGCCATCCTCCCAACTGACCTCAACTATGGAGCACTGAGGATCGTGCCGTTCGACGAATAGAGAGCCAAGGCATCCCACGAGGATGCCATGGACCAGCTAGATGAAGCTCGCGACATCGCCCTCCTCCGCTCGGCCAAGTACCAGCAGGCGTTGCGATGGTACCACAGCCGATGAGTGCAGGGCCAGGCCTTCAGCATCGAGGACTTGGTCCTCCACCTCATCCAGAGCAACAAGGACCGCCACAAGCTCTCCCCGCCGTTAGAGGGACCGTATGTCATCGCGAAGGTACTCCGGCCAGGCGCCTACAAAATGAAAACCATCGACAGCGAGGTCTTCACCAATGCCTAGAACATCGAGCAACTATGTCGCTTTTACCCCTAAATAAACACATACTTTCTCTTATCAGTTTCATTATCAAAATCCCCTACCCTTATGACATCCAACCCCTACAAATGGTGAGGGTCGGATCTCACCCAGGGGCTGATATGAGTGTATTTACCTTACAAACATTCTCTAGGCCAGCCTCCATTTCTCATGGTAATGGCTAGGAGCTAGGTTTTCAAGAACAAGCTCTAAGTATAACTGGTCATGTTGCGAGAAACCTATGCCCTAGTGGCTTCGGCACCTTTGCTCACCAGCGTGATCAGAACTGGCTCACCTGCACTCTGAGCTTCTTTGGACTTAACAACGGAAAGGGTCGAAACACGCTAAATCCTTCTGTAGAAAAAGGGGGGAAGAGCTAAAAAGTTGTTTGCTATAACAAAATCTGAGAACTTGTCCATTTTTGCATAAATTTGTCGCTTGGCTTATCTACCCAACTAAATTCTTGTGTGAGATACTCTCGTTCTCTACTCCCGCAGGAAAATCTTGTCTCAATAGGAAACACAAGTCGACCGAACGGCTTGGCCACTGCCGAGAAATGGGTTGATCGAACGGCTCAAAACTGCCGCCTTGAGATAAGCACCCTTACTTACTCGCATTACATATTAAATTCGTTACCGAGCCTCCAACCCCAGCAACGGTAGGGGATTGGACATCGCTCGAGGGCTAGCAAGAGAATCTACTCGCTAGACATTTCTCTTTGCCTAACCCCCCTTACATTTAAAGATTGGAGGCGCGGTATGCGGGCATAAACTTTGAGTAAAACTGGGTGAACCGCTAGAACCCTACTCCCCGGCGGCTACGGCATTTTTGTTCACCAGCGTAATCGAAGTGTTTGTCCCCGCACTCCAAGCTTTGGCATCCACCTTCTCGAGAAGGGTTCAGAGGGGCCTACTTGCAGAATTTCCATCAAGAAGAAGCTATCAAGTCGCCAAGCCAATCGAACAACTTGGATCACTGCCGAGAGACAGAAATGAAAAACTAGGTGCTCGTACAGTTTACAACGGCCCTGTCATGAACATCAGACTCGAACCCCACACAGACATATCCGGTAAGAGCTCCCAGAACCCATCACTCATGCCATCAAGGTAACATTACCGACCCCCACTATTTCTTTATGCTCATTCATTCAATCATCCCATACATCCAAACATTGCACATGCGATTGCTGCATCGCAATGCTTCGCGTTGCATCACGAAGTGGTACTCGTCTCATTCAATATGAACAATGACAAACCAAGATTCGAAGGCCGGCCCACGAAGGGCTTGAGGCTGCCTCACATCAAATAGAGCCAGGGGAGAAAAACCGAGATGAGCCCTAGCAGCCTTGCCCGACCCCGCTCAAAAGCGGACAGGGACATCTCGACCTTTCTCATTTGATTCTAACCTTGAGCCAAACCTATAGAATCTCTATCGAGGAGAGGCCAACGGGTCACCTGAGCCTATCAAACGGCTTGGGCATCTATCGGGGGGGGGGGCGGGTTAAGAAATACTGGAATGCCACTTGAGGGCTCTATCGACCTCGTCAGTGGATGTCAGACCCAGATTCCACTCGAACATGCCCGTTAGCGAGCTCACCGAGCGCGATGCTCGAGCCATCGAGGCAAGTGTCGTTAGCTCAGCCCCTTCGGTTGTGGAAACTAAGGACAGGGTGATGCACGAATTACGGCCGACCCCTACCGAACTCCACAGGGCTCATGGGCTTGAGCCACCCAATCCTAGATCAAAAGGCCAAGGTTCGAAGGCTGGCTCATGATGGGTCTGAGGTCGCCTCGTGTCGAACAAAGAGCCAGAGGGAAAATGCAGATGAGCCCTAGCGGCCTGTGCCCGTCCCGCTGAGAAGCAGGCAAGCTCATCTCAACCTTCTCGTTCGATCCTAGCCTCTAGACGAGCCCATAGAATCCGTATTGAGGGGGAATCTATTGGAAGGCGGGTTAAGGAGCAACAGAATACCCCCGAGGGCTTTGCCAATCCCATCATAGGTAACGGAATCGGATTCCATTCAAACATGCCCGCTAGCGAGCTTGCCGAGCATGTCACTCGGGCCATCAAGGTAAGTGGCGTTAACTCATCCCCTCTAGTTGCGAAAACTATGGACAGGGCAATAGCCACGAAAACAAGCCGACCCTTGACCGAATCCCCACCACGCATGGGGCTTGAGGAAGATTGGACTTATAAGGAGAACGAACGTACGGTTCTAGAGTGATAGCTAAGATCCTAGGGGGAAGGTACGTGCAAATACAAGAGATGCATTCTCCTAGGTCTCGCTATCCTCCCCTCAATTTTCAGTGACTTCCGACCCCAGCGGCGGCAAATGGTCGGATATCACTCAGGGGCTGATAAGGGTGTAAATACACCTTTTTTGAAAACAGTCGCTGCGTTAGACCTCTTTCTCACATTAAGGTTAGTGGAAAGGTTTGTGGGAACGAATAATCGAGCATGCCGGGTTGGATTGCAAAAATCCCATGCCTCAACGGCTACGGTAACTTTGCTCACTAGTATAATCGAAGTTTCCCTCTTACACACCTCGGGCCCTATGGTCTTAACGAACAGAAGGGTCAGATTGCATGAGCCCCTTTTGTCAAATGCAAAAAAGGAAGAAAGCAAGTACAATCAAACGAAATGAAATTACGAATTTGTTTAAACAAAACAAAATTTCGAATCTGTTTTTAAGATACAAAAGTGCCGACACTTGTCCATAGATTACAGATAATACCCAGCCTAGTTGACTAACTATCCCCTCCGGGGGAGAACTATCTCTTCAAATTTGTCTACCAAGACCCTCGTGATAGGAGTCACTGCCCTCTCTGTTTTGTCCAGCTCGAAGGCTTCATAGCTAGGCGCGAAGCCAAGGCTCATCATCTCCATGTCAATACTCTCGGCATAGTGGGAGCGAGCGATGACGAAGGGTTGGGTAATCTCGGAGCGAAGAGCTTCCCTCTCGAGCTAGCGCACTCACGCCGTGATATCTACGGCAGCAGAGGCCACGAGCGAGCTAGTTCCCTCTGACCGCGCCACCTCCAGGTCATCGAAGACCACCCCAACAGTAGCACGTAGGAGATCGTGCTCATCGCTCTCCGCCTGAAGGATCCCCCGTGTCTCAACAAGCTCCATGACTAGCCCAACGGAGACACTCTCGACCTCCAGCCTTTGGGCTACCACGGTTCCAAGATTAGCCCAGAGGGAGCTGACCCCCTGACGGGCTACCGCTCTCGAACGGCCTAGTCATGCTCCTCGTGGGCCACGCTGTGCTCCAAGAGGAGTCTCTCCATAGTCTGGTGCAGCTCGTCTCGCTCCTTGCGTAGCCGGGCTATCGCCTCGGTGTCTAGGCTTGCCCTTTGCTGTAGGGCCACGAACCTTTCCTCGGCTCCCAACTTGAGCTCCCGCTCCTTCTCCACCTTGGCCAGGAGGTCGAGGACCCACTGGTAGGCCTCAACGTCCCTCTGGAGCAGCTCATCCTGCTCCTTTCGGACTCTGGCAGCCTCCTCCTCATCCTACCACGCCCTCGCCAATAGATCCTGGAATGCCTTCTCAGCATCCTCCGTGTCCCGACATGCCTTGGCCTCCCGTTGCCGGAGTCTAGCCGCCTCCTCAGCCAGGGGAGTCAGCTCGGCCACCTGCTGTTGGGTGACAACAAGTTGGGTGCTCACATCTCCGCACAGCCGAGACTCTTTGGCGAGGCGGTCCCATTCCACCTTCTACTCATGGAGGAACCGGGATTTCTCCCAGCTATGAGCGATATGGGACTGAAAAGAAGATCAATGTGAAAACACAAAGATAGATGAAGAAAGAAGAAAGCAAGAGGAGAAATTAAGTGGATACCCAGCCAGTAGGAATGATGATGTTGTGTCGAATGCCCCTAGCCTGGTTTAGGACTTCCATCATGGCTGAGATCCCTTCATTGAGACTCTCCCACTCTATGCTCTTGGTAGCATCATCGAGTGAGAAGAGTATCGACGTTGGATCTTGAGGATCCATCCACTGGAGCAGCGACTCACCCCGCACGGGTGGGCGGCTGCCCCCCGACATCAGGGCCAAGAGTGCCCCCCATTGGTCCTCTCCACCACCGCCACGATGCCCAAGGACCCTTCGACCATGTCCCCCTCCATCCGAACTAGGCTAGGGGCGCCGCTTCCATGGGCTCCACGGCTAGGGGCACCGCTTCCTTGGGCACCACCGCGGCTGCGTCCGGCTGCGCCTGGCTTGTCACGGTAACGACCACCTCTGTTTGCATTGGTGGGGCCATGACTAGCGACGCTGCGCCCACCATAGACAGCGCCACAAGTGTGAGTGGCAGCTTCGTCCGCTCTAACATAGGCAACGGAATCACCTCTGTCGCCGGGTGCTCGGCGACCACCGAGGGAGTTCCCTCAGCCCTGGCGACCGTTTGTCTCGCCGAGGGCATGGGCGCCACCACGGGTGGCGCATGACCAGCCGACAAGGCTGTGACACTGGCTCCGCTCCCTCCTGAAGCAAGAGCGATGTTGGGTGATGGATGACGCCTTGCCTAGATGGCGACACTCTTCTTGGGCGCCAGCGCAAAAGAGTGGCTCTGTCTTAGGACGCTGCAAGAAATAGAAGGCGTGAGTCAAGCGAAAAACAGAGGAAAACAGAGAAAACAGAGAGGTCAATGACTTACATCGGCGCCATTGGGCGCAGGATACATTTCGAGGACTATAAGGAAAATGGACCCTAGGCCCATTTACTTTGGATTTTGGTGTTTGATGACCAACACAACCAAATTGGACTAATGAATTTGCAAGTGATTGTTTTATAGTCTAATAGGGTGCAAGACGTGACTTGGACGAAGGTGATGTGATGATTCGATGATCAACACCATAAGCAAGACCCTAGAAGCATAAGAGAAGACTCAAGATATCAAGCAAAGTCCAAGCATAAAGATAGGAACCAAGTCGGACACAAGATCGCGAAGAAATGTGCTCACAGAGGTGATCAGACACTGGACCGGACGCTAGTAGAAAGTGACCGGACGCTCCAATCAAGAGGACGTTGGACCAGATGCTGGCGGCAAATCGACCGGACATAGGATAGCAGAGTCCAGTCGAGTACAGAAAGGTTCCAGAGCGGCGATACTGCGACCAGACGCGTCCGGTGGCATGTGAACGGACGCTGGCAACGTCCGATCAGTGGATCGCGGCTCCAACGGTCGGGACGACCGGACGCGTCTGATCAGGACGACCTCAGCGTCCGGTCAGTAGCAAAAAAGAGGGATTTCATCCCCAACGTCTATTTTCTCAGTGGGGCTTATAAATACAACCTCCAACTAGCCAAATGATGTGTGTGGAGCTAAGGAAACATATCAAGGATGTTGATACACCATTTTAGTGATCTCCACTTGCATAGTGCTTAGTGTTTCATTAGGTGATTAGCGTAGGTGCTTTGCGAAGTGCTTAGGTTGATTAGACCACCGCTTATGCGCTTGCTTTAGGTTTAGGCCTAGTGTTTAGTGAGGTTTGCATACCTCTTACCACTCGGTGCTTGCGCGCACCATTGTTGTACATCGGAGGGGCTTGTAGTCTTGCGAGATCACACCAACCGTGTTTGTGGTGTGGCCGCCACCGTGTACCGGAGGGAATAAGGCCCGTGGCCTTTCGGTCGGAAGCTTGATAGTAAAGACGGCGGGGAGCATCTGGGAGAGGCTTGCCAAGATGCACGTTGGAGACCCACTTGTGCGTGGGGAAGGCCCGAGGCTATCCATGGAGTTACCCGACCGGGAGCTTGGCCCTTACGAGGGATTCCTTGCGAGGGGCTCCAACGAGGACTAGGGGAAGCTTGCACGCTTCTCAACACCTTGGTAAAAATACCAGAGTTGTCGATGGGAGTTTGCATATCTCTACCTTGCTCTTTAGCTTCCGCATTTACATTGATTGTATTACTCCTTTTGTGGTAGAGATAGCAACACATTAGGAAAACCGTAGTTGCACATTTAGATAGTTTATCTTTTGCATAGGTTTTGCTAAGGTTAGAAAAAGAGGCCATAGTTTAGAGTTAAATTTTTAAGTTGCCTAATTCACCCCCCTCTTAGACATCACGGTCCCCTACAAGTGGTATCAAAGCCGGTTGGCTCAATTTGGACCTTTGGCTTAACCGTCATTGAGCCAACGCTATTTAGAGTGGTTGGGATGGATACCTCTAGGCCTCCACACTTTGACGGCACTAACTTCCCTTATTATAAAGCTAGAATGGCTTGCTACCTTGAGGCGGTTGATTTGGGAGTTTGGAGAGTCACTCGTGACGGGATAAAACCCATTAAGAATTCCGATAAACCCACGAAGAGTGAAGAAAAGGAAATTCATTTCAATGCTAGAGCTAAAAATTGCTTGTTTGAATCATTTAGTATGGATGTGTTTAACCAAGTGTTTACTTTAAATACGGCACATGAAATTTGGTTAAAACTCTAAGAGCTCCATGACGGCACAAGTAATGTCCATGAGCAAAAACATTGTCTAGCTAAGCAAAACTATGATTCCTTTACAATGAATGATGATTAGCTTGTTCATGATATGTATTCTTGTTTGAATCTAATTATCAATGAGCTCCATTCAATAGGATTAACAAAGCTAGATGATGCGAACATCGTGAGGAAGATCATCTTCGTGCTACCACAAAAGACATATGCAAGCATCATCACCATCCTACACAACATGGAGGACTTGAGCACCATGACCCCGGGTATCGTCATTGGCAAGATAGTGGCATTTGAAATGTCATGTAAGATGGGTCAAGAAGAAGCCTCTTCATCAAGCAAAGTCAAAGCTCTCGCATGTAGTGAGAAAAAGAAGATGAAGGGCAAGCGAGTTGAGACAAGCTCAAGCTCAAGATCCTTGAGTGAAGATGAAGAAGAAGATGAGGATGATGATGACGATGATGATGAAGATTCAAGTGATGATGATCAATCCTCCTCCTCCACCTCTAACCTTGATGAAGAATCAATCAAACTTATCAACAAGGTGGAGAAGATGATCCAAAGGCTCAATGTCAAGGATGTGCCCATTCAAATCCAAGATCTCATTTTCACCAATCAAAGAAATGAGCAAAGAAAGAGAGGATGCTATGGATGCGGCGAGTTGAGGCACTTTGTGGAAGTTTGTCCAAACAAGCCCACACCCAAGACAAAGAAGAAGGCATGCAAGAAACAAGCCCTCACATCAATAAGGTCATGGGATGATTCTTCAAGTGAAGAAGAACACCATCAAAAGAGGCGAGGCCACAAGCACTCATCATCAAACTCTTCCCGTATGTGCCTTATGGCACGAGGTAACGAAAGTTCATCCTCTAGTGAGAGCGATAGTGATGATGAAATGCCATCTTATGAGGAAATTATGCAATAAAATCTTAATTATGCTAAAGTTTGCACTAGTCAACAAAAGAAGCTCGAAAAATTAAAAGAAAAGCTAAATAGTTCACAAGAAGCATACAAAACTTTGCTTGAATAATATGAGAACTTTGCAAATCTCAATGTTGAACTATCTACTAAAATTGAGCAACTTAAGGCTAGTGCAACAACAAATGCATGCACAATCAATGATGAGCAACTTGTAAAGAAAAATGAAAAATTAAAAGAAAAGTTAGCTAGCTCACAAGACACTTATAAAAGTTTGCTTGCTAAAATGGAAACCATATGCAAACATTGTGATGAGCTAACTAATAAAGTTGCTAATTTTAAAGACGTTAGTACAACCCCCACCAAGGCATCTAAAAAAAAGTTCTATCTTCAACATGTCTAAAAAGGATGCCTCTACTTCTTGTAATGATTTATGTTTAGACTCATCTTTGTGCAACCAAGTTTGTGTTGAGAAAGTTGTTGTAGATACATGCACACAAAAGGTTTCAAAGGAGAATGAGCAACTCAAGCAAGAAGTAGCTCGCCTCACCAAGGATTTGACTCAAGTAAAAGGCAAGGTGAAGCACGCCCAACTTCATCAAGATAACAACGTCAAGGGAGTAAAGAAGCTTGATGAAGGACAAACCATGGTTTGCTACGTGTGCCATAAGGAAGGGCACAAGTCCTATGAGTGCAAGGTGAAGAATGGGGGAGGAGCAAAGAAGAAAGAGAAAAAGCAAACAAGCAAGCTCTCCAACACCTACACCAACAAGGTGGACTAGAAGGCCTCCACACCATACTTGTTAAAGAAGAAGAAAAATGACAAGGTGGTGGCCATCAAGGTGAACAAGCAAGCCAACAATGGTGTCAAATGCTTTTGGGTGCCGAAGGAAATCATTTCCAACATGAAGAGCACCAAGAAGGTTTGGATCCCAAAAGGGAAATGAGAAGTCCGATGGACATCGGGGAATTTGGAGACTTGACAAAGTATGGGTGTATTTCATGGGGTGCATCATGATGGACATAATCATTGCCAAGTGGGTTAGTGAATAATATGGACCCAAATTCCCCTTCCCATGTTAGGTAACTAGATTCAATTTCCTTCAAGTAGTATCAATTTGGATTTCCTACAAGTGGTATTTCTTACAAATTGGTATCTTTAAGCATCTAGTTACTTTTCATGCCTATGTTTGCATTTGCATGCTTATATCTTTTGTCATGCATACACTAGGTATATCTTATGGTAGGCTTGCTCGGTTTTATTCTTAACCCTTGGAGCAAACCTACATGGTTTAAAATTGTTTAGGAGCACGACACATAGCTTGTCTTTTTATTGTTCATCTAATATGTGCCAAAGTCCAAATTTTAGATAATCTCTCCTAAATATCATTTTTGAAAATGATTGTCACATTCATGTGATGTCATCTTTCAAGTGGTATTATTGATTCTAAAATCAATGTGCATGTTTCCTACAAGTATTCCATACTTATGTGCACAAATTTAGGGGGAGGTTACTCTACAAGTTGGATGCTTTGAGACTAACACCTTTTCAAGCTTATCATGTGTGTAGTAGTCTCACTACAAGGAAAATGGAGTTCACGGAGTTAAGCATCACACTTCAAATATCCACCACCTATTACAAGTGGTAGAAATCAAATTGGTTTCCATATGTGGTATTTCTAAACCAATATCATCATGTTGATTTCATTTTGATATTTATATGCTTTCTCCATGCATTATATAGATTAAATTACCTTGAGCAATAATTTGCTAATTATGCATATACTTTGCCTTCTACCATATGTATGCATATATTTAGGGGGAGCTTAATCTATATAATGTGAGAGTCAAATTTTGTGACCTATTCCACTCTACATACAAAGGATCACAAAGTTTGACCCTCCCTTGTGCAACTAATGTCTTCCTTTTCGGTGTTTGATTCCAAAGGGGGAGAAATTAGAGGACCAAAGGCAAGCATTAATTTGTAGGACCAAATTTACAAGTGGTGTCTACAAGTGGCAATGGTCTGAGAAAGGGAGGATAGTGGATTATGGATTGCCTATGTAGTGGAGAGAATTTGTAGGAAGCAAGGCTTAAATCCATAATGCCACATGGGGACATTTGCAAGGGCAAGGTAAGTTTTTATGTAGTATCCTTTAGTTTTACAAAGTAGTATCTCTTAGCATCACATAACCTTGCCCCTTGCATTGCATCCTAGCAAGTAGGTAGTTTTCAAATTTCAAAATTTTAATTATTTGCTTGCTTTGGTCATGTTGTCATCAATCACCAAAAAGGGGGAGATTATAAGGAAAATGGACCCTAGGCCCATTTACTTTGGATTTTGGTATTTGATGACCAACACAACCAAATTGGACTAATGAATTTGCAAGTGATTGTTTTGTAGTCCAATAGGGTGCAAGATGTGACTTGGGCGAAGGCGATGTGATGATCCAATGATAAACACCTTAAGCAAGACCCTAGAAGCACAAGAGAAGACTCAAGATATCAAGCAAAGTCCAAGCACGAAGATAGGAACCAAGCTGGATGCAAGATCGTGAAGAAATGAGCTCACAGAGGTAATCGGACGCTCCGATCAAGAGGCTCAGCAAACAGGCGTTAGTAGCAGCGACCAGACGCTGGCGGCAAACTGACCGAACATAGGACAATAGAGTTCGGTCGAGTACAGAAAGGTTCTAGAGCGGTGATACAACGACCGAACGCGTCCGGTGGCATGTGACCGGACGCTGGTAGCGTTCGATCAGTGGATCGTGGCTCCAACAGTCAGGACGACCGGACGCGTCCGATCAGGATGACCTCAGCGTTCGGTCAGTAGTAGAAAAGCGGGATTTCATCCCCAATGGCTACTTTCTCAGTGGGGCTTATAAATATAACCCCCAAACGGCCAAATGATGTGTGTGGAGCTGAGGAAACATATCAAGGGCGTTGATACACCATTTTAGTGATCTCCACTTGCATAGTGCTTAATGTTTCATTAGGTGATTAGCATAGGTGCTTTTCGAGGTGCTTAGGTTGATTAGACCACTGCTTATGCGCTTGCTCTAGGTTTAGGCCTAGTGTTTAGTGTGGTTTGCATACCTCTTACCACTCGGTGCTTGCGCGCACCACTGTTGTACATCGAAGGGCTTGTAGTCTTGCGAGATCACACCAACAGCGTTTGTGGTGTGGCTGCCACCGTGTACTAGAGGGAATAAGGCCTACGGTGTTTCAGCTGGATGCTTGATAGTGAAGACGGCGGGGAGCATCTGGGAGAGGCTTGTCGGGATGCACGTTGGAGACCCACTTGTGCGTGGGGAAGGCCCGAGGTTATCCATGGAGTTACCCGATCAGGAGCTTGGCCCTTGCGATGGATTCCTTGCGAGGGGCTCCAATGAGGACTAGGGGGAAGCTTGCGTGCTTCTCGATACCTCAGTAAAAATACCGGAGTCGTCGATGAGAGTTTGCATATCTCTACCTTGCTCTTTAGCTTCTGCATTTACATTGATTGTATTACTCCTTTTGCGGTAGGGATAGCAACACATTAGCAAAACTATAGTTCCACATTTAGATAGTTTATCTTTTTGCATAGGTTTTGCTAGGGTTAGAAAAAGAGGACATAGTTTAGAAGTAGAATTTTGAGTTGCAAATTCCCCCCCCCCCCCACTTAGGCGTCACAGTCCCATTTAGGGACGAACCCACTGGACCTTGCTCCACCTCCTTGGGACGAGGTCGTTTGGAGCCCGCCCCCTACTCCCGGGCCGAGGGGCTCACCTCCCTCGCACTCAACGGCACGACGGCAGAGCCATCCCCCTCCCTCGGCACCTCGGGCGTAGCGGCGGATCCGCCCGCTCCCGCTGGCACCTTGGGTGTGGTGGTACATCTACCCAATCCCGCTTACTCTTGGGGCATGGCAGCGGGGCCGCTCCCCTCCACTAAAACCTTGGGCGTGGCAGCTGATCCGCCTACCCCTACTTGTTCTGAGGATGGGCCGACGGTTCAGCCTGCCTCCGTCGTCCTCATGGACTCACTCCCTCCCGCATGAAATAGGAAGGGTCCCTACATGGACAAGGGGATACCTGTCAGTGTATCCTTGCTCTCCAGGTCATCCCACTCGGTGTCGATTACTACCTCTTCTTCTTCTTCTTCCTCATCGTCATCTTCATCACTGTCAGTTTCCTCCCCGTGCTCCCTCTGCCACTCGGCCATGGCGTGGTTGGCCACCGTCATGGCTGGATCCTTTGGCAGCGGAGCCGGGTGGTCTTGGAGGACGAGTCTGTTCGGCTAGTCCCCCTATTTCAAGATCAACATCAGGGGGTCGGGAGTTCGATTGAAAAGGAGACACGAGGAAAGAAAACTTACGAAGGCGATGTACCCCGATTCCAGACACATTGGGGGGGGGTGCCCTGGCATCGGATACACAAACTCAAGGACAGCACCGGCGTCGTCCTACGAAGGCTCCATCGCCTCCTTGATGTGCTGCACCACTTCGAAGGCGAGAGCGCTCCCTTGGTGAGCGCCATCCCGTCAAGCGCCACCTCGGGCGCCATCATGTGAAGAGGAAGCGCGCACCTCATCAGTGACGCCACTCTCTGCATGTGGTAGGCGCCGATGATCCCCGACCCCTTCATGCCCTCTCCTTTAGGATACGGATGGTAGTGAAATGGTCCTAGATTCTCTTCTTGTCCTTCTCCTAGACTCCCCACTTCCTCCAAGATTTTGGGACCTCCTCGATGAGGCGCCCGGTGAACTCCGGCAAGGGGGCAGCTGCGTCATTCCTAACATAGAACCAATGCGGATGCCACCCCTTGTTGGAGGTCGATAGATGCATCGGCAGGTACTCGTTGACCCAGTTGTTGCGAGGCTAGAAGCCGGCGCATCCCATTGGCACGTTCAACTCTTGCCTCTTCTCCCGCTTCTTTAGGACGGTGATGGCAAAGAAATACTGCCACAGGTTGAAGTGGGGACTAATCCTCAGGAACCCCTCACACAGGGTGACGAACACCGCAATGTGCTGGATCGCATTGGGATTATGGTGCTGCAGCTCCACCTTGTAGTAAAGCAGCAACCCCTGAAGGAACTTGTGGGTGGGGGTGGCGAATCCTCGCTCGTGGAAGTGAGCGAAGGACACAACGTAGCCGTCAGGTGGTGACGGCGCGTCCTCCTCGCCGGGCAACCGCCACTCCTCGGCGGTGGTACGCGCGTAGAGAATGCCATGGCGAATGAGGACCTCCTGGTGGTGAAGGGTGATATCGGATCTACACCATGGCTCCATTGAACGATTGGAGTGGGTGGATGCGAACTTGATGGCGTCTAAGATGTGGATGCGGGAGGCTTAGGCTATTAGCGGCGGAGGTTGTAGATGCAATGGCAAGGAGGCAATGTACGAAACCCTGGGGCTGAACCCTTTGGTTTTATAGGGGCGACGAATGCGAGGAAGGCAACCGTCCGCCTGGATCTCCGCGACTGCCATGATTCGCCACCATGTAACCACGCAGGATATGTGCCCCTAATTCCTATCCTTTTCCTCCAAAGTCGCACCGGACGTTTCGCCTCCTCGGGCAGACTAGGACTCTTTATCAGCAAAAAGATACGAGTCAAGAAGCGTTCCTCTAGCACGGCTGGGTCCAGGAGTTTTAGGGATAGCCCATCAACGGTTTCGACGGCCGTCCCAAGGCACCCTTACGACAAAGGATGGGCCCGCAATTGGCCAAAACTCAGGCGCACAAGCTTCATGGGAGTCTCAGCCCATAGTCTAGTCTCAGCCGGGCCGACCCTGGACGGGTCCCCACGAATGGGATACTAGGGTCCCATTTAAGCTATCCGATCAACAAACCTTCAAATTTCACAGCCATACACGCGAAGGGTCCGAATCACCCCCTAGGCGATTCTATTCGAATCACCCGGGGGCTCGAGGGCTACACCCGACGGGTGCACTCGCGTGCACCCTCTGGCAAGATGAATCAGCCCCTGGGTGATTCTGTCTGAAATCACCCGGGGGCTCGGGGGCTACACCTGTCGGGTGCGCTCGTGCGCACAGCACACCCTCTGGCAAGTCAAATCACCCCCAGGCGATTCTATCCGAATCACCCGGAGGCTCGAGGGCTACTCTCGGGGGACCGAATACTAGGGTACCCAAAGAGGAGAAACTAATAACCATCAAACGTTGATGCTTCCGAATAGGCGAGAACGTGACTACACCTTTTGCCCAACGACCGAGAGTTAACTCCGTCTCGTCCGACCCCCAAAGATTAGCTCCGTCTCGTCCGACCCCTGAGGGCTGGCTCTGCCTCATCCGACCCCTGAGGGCTGGCTTCGCCCCGTCCAACCCCTAAGGCATGGCTTCGCCTCGCTCGACGTCCGAGAGCAGGCTCTGCCTCGCCCGACATCCGAGGACAGGCTCCGCCTCGCCCGATGTTCGGGGCCAGGCTCTACCTCGCCTGACGTCTGAGGGCTGGCTCCACCTAGCCCGATGTCCAGGGGTAGGCTCCGCCTCGCCCGACGTCCGGGGATAGGCTCTGCCTCGCCCGACGTCCAGTGGCAGGCTCCGCTTCGCCCGACGTCTGAGGATAGACTCCGATTCGCCCAACGTCCGGGGCTGGCTTCGCCTCATCCGATGTCCGAGGGCAGACTTCGCCTCGCCCGACGTCTGTGCGCTGCTCCTTCATAACTACGTGTGCAGATAAGGCGGGTCACTCAAGTCAACCGCAATACCGAGGACCATACCCTGCACGCCTGCAGTAAAGTACCATCAGAATATGACCAGACGGGCGCTTTAAGCCCATCCAGGCATGTCAGAGCCCAAACAGTGTTGTGGGCGCCGACATTTGTCCTACAGTGTTATGGGCGCCGGCATTTGCCCTCGGACACAAATCCTGACGAAAACATACGACAACCACTATGGTCCAGGAGAAAACTCATGTCATCTACAGTAACGAATGTGGGGCCTCTACGTCGTCTGATCCCCGTAGGGTCACGGTTCGGCACCTTGGTGCGTCGCGCCGCCCACCGGGGCGGGATGAGACGTAACCACTTGCTGAACGAAGCCAGAGCACGGCCTTATCAGGATCAGCGAACGTGCTATCCCTGGCACCGCCTGCCATGTCAACGGGGCTCGCTTAGAAGAAAAAGAAGACCCGACAGCTTTGAAGGACCTCCTTGGCCTCTGGATTTTCTCCTTTCTCCCATCTGTAATCCCTGCTTTTCCTTGGTCTATAAAAGGAAAGGCAGGGCACCCCACTAAAGGGGCAGATAAATTTGACACACCACATATCTCATCACACATAGCTAAGCAGCAACCAAGCTCTCAGCACCCTTTCAACCTTTCCATCAGAGACTTGGGACGTGTCCCTCTCTCGCCCGTTTGTAACCCCTACTACGAACTTTTTCAGTGCAAATAATACGAGCAACAGCCGCAAACTGGACGTAGGGACATTCTGCCCAAATCAGTATAAACTTTGTGTCTTTGAGCACACCATCAAGGTCCAACATGCAATAAATACAAATTTACTAACTGGTATTTACTTGAAACACCGACAACTAATATCAGTTCCACTTCCATGCCGGCTAGGATTCGACGACAAGCAATTGCCTCATATGTGCAGTTGTGTACGAGTTTGATCCGGCCAACTATAACAAAACACGATCGTGTGCGTATGGACGATTATCACTATCTATTTATACTCCTAATAATAAAAAAAACTAACCAGTCCTGACTATCAGTATACCACCCCGTCCGTATTTCTCCGTGCCAGGAGTCTCGAGGTAACGCTGATAGTAATCCTAATGAATAAATTTCTCCGATCTAATCTGATTTCCTAATAAATAAACATCATGTATTTTTTTCATCGTCGTTTCTGTTTCTGCCTGTTCCATGGTTGGTCAGATGTTTTTTTTTCTTTTTTTTCTTTCCTAATATTAAGCGGGACAGGTAGTCCATCCGCGGGTGTTTTTAGATTCCGTTTTCACGTGGTTTTGTTTTTTTAGTTTCGTCCATCCTTTTTTTTTGTTTTTTTGTTCTGCATCTTTTTTTCTCGGTTTCCTCATATGTTTTTCTTCCGTGTTTTTCCCTTTTTTCTCTCCTATAAAATATTTTTTTTGTCTGCTCTGACTTTTCCTTTCTTTTTGTGGTTTTTGTGTTTTTCAAACTATATAACTCTCATTTTGATTTCTTACTAATGCTTTGATCTCTAGTACTAAATCCCCTGGTCGTATTTTTTAATGAGTATTTTCAACATTTTAATAGATATTTTCACCACGAATTTGTTGCATCCATTATATCCTCTGCTCGAGTTATGTTACATTCACGTATCCGCTTCCTAATCCATGTGTTTATCACCGGTTTTATCTTCGTGTCGAGGTAGAGGTAGCTTTGTTCTCCTTCCCTCTCTCGGGTCCTAACCTGTTCCACATCTAGAGTCTCATCAGCATGTGCAAATGGATTGACGTAGACCTATGGGAGCCCTCGAGAGGGCGTAGGAGAATAATGACGATGAGGCAAGACAAAGGACACATAAAGCATACTGAAATTATGAGGACCTGCTGTTAGGAAGAACGACAGTGGAGTAATCGACTGACCCTCACGTGATCCAACTACTCCTTGCCGGGCTGACCTCCACTAACTGTTGCGTCGTCACGTGCACCAATGGCATGGATAGGTCTCCCATGCATGCCACTCTTCTCTATCGTTAAGGACACTCTAATGATTGCACGCTCGCTCAACCACGGTCAGCGGGCCATGCCTATGTCACGTCCACTCAAGCACCACTAGAGCCACGCCGACACGAGTGTTGTACCGCCCCATCGCGTCATTGCACAGTGCTAGCCCATGTCTTTGTCGGTGTTTGGCGCACTGATGTCCTAGGTTGCCTCATGGTGACAATAGGCGCGAGTGCTGTCATGGCCGCTGTGCCCACACACGGCTTCGCCATGCCGCCACAATCTTGCCACCAATAATGCATTAAATTATTCTCCCGTTGTAACGCACGGCCATATATATTTGCTAGTATAATATTAAAGAAACAAAATTTCTTCACTCATTCTTTTCCTCCGCTCCCAAACTACCAAGGTAATTGAGTGTTTCTTTCATAGCGATTTTTTTACTTCTCAATCTGTACTAATGCCCTTTGTGTCTTGAATGCGATTTGAACTCATGTCCCACAGTTATACAAGTTAGGTTAACTCACGCCTAGCGATAATGAGTATGAATCCGATCTCAATACATATTGGGTTGCATCCTACGTCGTATGTTACCCGGACTCATGACCTAAGCTCATACGAGTTAAAACAACTCATAGCTAGCTATGATACGGAGTCCAATTCCATACTTCTATATCTATATCTATATCTATACTTAATAATCAAGAGGCAAAATTTTCACCTCTTTTTTTTGTTCCATTTTTTTGGTCTGGCCTTCCACCTACTTGTGAGGACGGTGAAAACCCAATTCCTAATCCAAATCCAAATCGAAAAAAGAGTAGAATTCTATTCCTAATAATATTGTTATAAACCGCAATTTTCTTTTTTTGCCGTAGAGACCAACAAGACTGGCCTTCCAACTACTTGTGAGGATGGTGAAAACTCAATTCCTACTCCAAATCCAAATAGGAAAAAAAAAGAGTAGAATTCTATTCCTAATAATATTATTATAAACAGCAATTTTCCTTTTTGCCTTAGAGAACAACGAGAGAACGGGAACGAGAACGGAGTCCAATCCAGACGCCTGTTTCCGTAAGTTCGAATTTCTTTTCCCTTCGAGAGCATGTTCTTTTTTTCCCTATTTATTGGTTGGTCCCATATAGAGGATAGAGCACGCATTCTCTCTTTTTTATATTTTTTTCTCCCTTTCCCTTATCGTTTCTTGTCCGGTTGGTTCCTCTATTTCTTTGTTACAAACTTTGTTTAGATTTCTCATGATTTTTTTCCTTTTTCCATGTTCAAGTAATAATATGAAAATAGAAATAGAAATAGAAAGACAAATAACAATATAGTAATAATGAATATATTCAAGAGCACGTTCTTTTTCCTATTTATTGGCTAGTCCCGTATAGAGCAGAGAGCACACGTCCTCTCTTTTTTATATTTTTTGTTCTCCTTTCCCCTATCGTTTCCTGTTTGGTCAGTTCCTATATTTCTTTGTTACAAACTCGTGTTTGGATTTTTCATGATTTTTTTCCTTTTTTCCATGTTCAAGTAATAACTATGAAAATAAAAATAGAGAGATGACTAACAATATTATACTGAACATAAATATACACATCTATATCTATACTATCTAATAATAATGGTACAATTTCAGCCCATGGCATACAGTTTTGTTCTTTTTTTATTTCAGCCCATGTGCTTTGTAACCGGAGGAGAAAAAAACTATAAAGATTGTATTTTAAATTTCGATGCGGACTTAATAGGATATTGTTGTATTATTGTCAATATTAGCTTATATTATAGATGTAATGATCATCGGTTTGAATCTCTACAAAAAAAAGTAAAATATGAATAGATATATACCATTTTGTCATCTTTTTCATAAATGTAAAATAGTTTTTTTTCTTCCCTTACAACGCACGGGTATATTTTTAGTCGTAATAATTTTCTTCAGCCTCTTCTATCCAACTCGGTTTGTTCCCCGCGTTACCCGACTCCATCGTGTTTTACCATTTTTTCAGACAGTCCACAGTACCTTTCATTTTTTTCGTATCAATTTTTCCTGAGTCTACCCACGCGCTTAACTTGTTGGCCTCGTGCGTTTCACTAGCAGTGCGCCCCACCCGCCTTCGCACCCGCTCCTCAAGGTCTGTTATGTCGGCCCTGTGCACTGCACCACGTCCGTGCCTTAGCTCTGTGCCCTCATCATGCCACGAAAACCGTGCAGATTCCGAACCCTGCCAGCTATGCATGCGCCGAGAGCTCGGACTCTCTGGGCCACGCCGGCCGCACGCGCCCTGTGCAATGAAGAACCACCTGTGGCCCGTGCACGACTATTCTAGTGAAGATAGACGACTAACCTGTGTGTATATATTGTAAGATGTTTTAAAGGTGTCAATATAATATTGTCGCCGACGGATTCAAAGATGACAGAACTGTGAACGTGAGGAAGATGTTAACAACTTAAGAGTGAAAAAAAACAACCCATTACAATGTATTGGCTGTGACAGAACCGCCCAATTTATACAAGATCAAGTACGGTTGTCCCCGCTAATACGTTGACACACCCATACTTTCACTCATATAAACCCGGTAGTCCGCCGAGTGTCCCGAAAGACCTCGGTAAATCAACATCACAACCAAGATCGCGTGATTAAACAAATACACATCACATACATCGAGTTGCAGCGGAAATAATATTACAAAGGGGTTAACAAATAATAGTACAAGTTTGGGTTTCAAAACCGCTTAGTGAAAACAACATAGCTTTCAAATGATTACATTAATATAAGTTCCAAATATAGTGCTAGCATAAGTGACATCATCCGACAAAAGCATATAGATGAGAAGTAAGTATAGAATCACCGAGCCCACCGGTGGTGAGCCACCATCATCAACAGGTCGAGAACATCACCTGCAACAAGGTGGGATAAACCCTGAGTACTCGAATATACTCAGCCAGACTTACCCGTCTTAAATCAAAATAAAGCGACACCCAGGATTATGCATGGCTTTCTTTAGTGGGCTAGCTGACTTATTTGCAAAAAGCATAAGCTATCATGAAGAAACCATTTTAAGTACTTTGCATCATCTTTATTATGACATATCCATCTAGGTAAGCACCTGTACTATAGCAATCACTTGATTAACCAATAACATCCAGTTATCAATTTAGATTTAGCATATCCCATACCATCTAGATAACCATCAATGTTCCATAATAATTACTACGATGCAGTAAGTCGAGTCAAGTGCTCACTATCCAGGAGCGATGGCGATTCGAATCGATTCCTAACCAGCTGGTGATTTATTCCTTACACAAACCTCACTCACCCGCTAAAGTGAGATATTGATCACCGAGTCAACTTTCCAGGAATCTCGAGTTTGCCAGGAACCACATGTACCCGGGGGCCGACCGACTGCACTTTGGTCTTATCATCTCGCCCCCGTGTCCTACCACACGTGCTCCGGCACAGTGCGCTGCGGGCAATCTACTCGGCCCGAAAAATCTCCCAGCTTCGCGGTCGGAAGGTACTTTATCCGGCCAGCTAAATGTAAGGCATGCATTCAACATGACTCGAGGGCCAACAACGGTCGGTCCTTAATCGACACAGATAGAAACTAACAGCACCCCAGAACCCTGTCTGGTTGCCTCCAACTTTTTCGGTCCGGTCTCCAATTATCCATCACACATGATTAATTCCAGGATATCATTCTTTCCATAGCTAAATTCTTCTAGTAACCACCTATAATGTAGGTGACAGGATATCACCGATCGCTACCGGTCTAAGCAAGGCTAAGCAGTTATTCGATCCTGACCTAACAGGGTAACAAGGTAGTAAGGTAGGCAAGGATAGTAATAAATGCATCAACGGTTTCAATCAACTCCTACAACTTAATGCAACAATATAGATAAACTCATATATATAGAAAGAATTGCTTTTATAAAGTAGGAGACTTAGAATGCTCCGGGGCTTGCCTGGGATCCGACACAAGTCAGTTCAGTTAGCTTGCACCATCCTGGTGACATCTCAGGTCCGATCACTGGCTTAGTCCTTCCATCTTCGGGATAGATCCATCAAACACTATCTTCGGGTTTGGCTCCAATCATCATGTTCTTCACGTGGTTCATCTAGCGCACCTAGATGAGATGCAAGATGCGTGTGTATGAATGTGATGAATTGTAACACAAGATGCATCACATAAACATTCAAGACAAACACAAGATTATGCAAGACATAGACACCAATAGCTATTTAACTAACCTCACACCACTAACTATAGAGAGCAAGCCACTCACATAAACTCATATCAAGCAAACAAGTTATTCACAGAAATCACAGAGTCAAGGCTGCAACAGCAGCAGCTAATTTTACTCATAACAGGAGTTGTACTAATCCAAAAGACATGCAACAAGACAATCTGGAAAGCTTATGGAATTTTCTACAATTCATCTTTAATCATCTTATCATGATTCTCAAGTTAACTAAGTCAATTATATCCATTTACAGAAACTGGTCCACAATTGACAGAAAATAGCCATTTCTGAAACCCAACTTTAAACAGCTGTAACTCTTAAACTACTTGTCCAAATGACACCAAATTTTAATAGAAGCGAGATACATGAATTATCTACAACTTTTCTATAAACAAGTTTCACAACAAAGCACATTATCATGAAGAACTTTGCTAAGTTCCCAGATCTGTCCATAAACCACATCGGCAAGAAATAATTATTAACTTATGTTGCAAATACATAATTGGGCAAAACCAACTTTACCAACATTTCACACATGACTAAAGAACACCAGAAAACCTAGTGTCCATGACCAAATAAATTCTTTTAATGCATTTCTTAATTTATTTTAGATAACAAGGTGACTTAATGAACATATACCAAAAGTGGACAATAACTTCTACAAAAATTACAGTGGCTCACATATCCTCTCAATAGTCTACTGTACAAATTTCACTCCATTTGGATATGTATAGCAACCTCTATGAAAAAGACAAGTTGCTAAAGCAAGAATTCATGTGAGAGCAAGATAAACCAATAACTCACTCATACTTCATCCAATACTCATGAAATTTTTACCACACATCAACTATCACATGAGTAGCATGCCACAAAAATTTCACTTCATTTGGAGCCCTAGATCTACAGTTATGAAAAATAACAAATTCAACTAGCATTACAACCTTACTGCACAAATCTATTTTTACCGCAAAATATTTAAACTAAAACATGCCATATCATAGATCCACTGCATAGACAATTTCAGAAGGATTCCAAAAAGTCCTCATTTACTATTTTACGAATTTTCTACGATTTACTATGAATTTCCAAAGTTCCTGCAAAATAATTACAAACCAGTCCTTACGGCACTATTCACATGAGTCTATGACATTGCAGCTAGGCCCTTGACTTTCGTCGAATTGTCGCGCGAGGTCCCTGACGTGAATTTGGAGCAGAGGATCGCTGGGGATCGCTGCTCCGGCCGGAGGAGGCCATTCCGTCGGCGGCTGAGGGGCGGGGGAGCACCAGTGGGTCCACGCGCACCCGTAGGTGGCCGCAGCTTGCTCCGAGGAGGCCCGACGCGGCCTGGCCACGCACGTCGGCGGCCTGGACGACGGCGGGAGGTGGCAGCTTACCGGCGGTGGTGCTCCGGTGGCCGATGGCTTGGGCGAGCGTGCGCGCGAGGTGCAGCACGACGAGGCAAAGGTGGTGGTGCACGTGGCTGTGGCCGTGGGGGCTTAGAGCGGCGAGGACGCGGCGAGGCCGAGCTCGGCCCGCCGACCATGGTGGACGCGGCCGCGCTCAGCGCTACAGAGGGGCAGAGCGAGAAGGGGCGAGTGAGGGAGAGTGCTGAGAGAGCATGGAGGGTGCCGGGCTTCACCAAATGTGAGAGGGAGCAGCAGAGACGCGTGGCGCGGAGGTGGGACGCGCGGCAGCAATGGAGGGCGCGCTCTGCTGCATGGTTGACGCGTCGGCCTACTGTCGAACACCTGGCGTGCGTCGGTGAGGGCAAGGTGGGGAGCCGATTTGGGCCGTCTCGGGTGCGAATTGGACTTTGGGCCTAAAACGAAGTTTGAAGCCCGTGAACTGCTCTTCATTTTTCATTTAGAGACCAAGGTCATTAGAGCTCTTCAACAGCGGGTAATTAGGCCACAAACTGTCAGTGTCAGCGCCTTGATAACGGTCACGGAAATTCACTTTCGGAGGTCAAAACTCGGTCAAACTCAGTGTAACTTTTTGCATGCTCTTCTCCATAGTATAACCTTCAACTTTTATCTTTGGACCAAGTTGAGTTGCTTAATGAATTTTGGAGAACGCGGAATGCCAACTTCGTTGCTTAGCGAAACTGACTTAGAATAATTCTAAGTGTTGAAATCAGCAGCAGGTTCCAACTTCGAGCCTCTGTTTGACTTATTTCCAAGTTGATCTAGCTCTTGGTCCAAATACAAAGTTTGTTCTACATGATATGTACTACAACTTTCATTTAAGGTCCAACCTCAAAACTGGTATAGAACCTACTGTCCTACTTTGACCAAAGTAGGATCACGATGAAGCTTAAATTATCCTTTTTGATCCATTGGAGTATTTTCTTGGCATTTGCCCAACATGAACCTTTCATGACTTTTGTTGTAGAGTTCATCTAGAGTCATTTGGGCATGGTTGCAAGATTTGGTTGACGATCGAGAATTCCATTCACTTTATAAATTAATTCAAGCAAGGACAGAACTCGTCATTTCATGTGACTTTTTGATTCCAAACTTCATGAAACTTTTCGAGTGCCCAATATAGATGGGTATTGATGTGAGACACATGAAGATATCCCAATCACACCACCCAAGCATATATCTTGAAAAGGGGTCTATAGGCGAGCAAAGGTGCAATATCCAAGTTTAGGTTGGGGCTCGTTTCCATAGGTTTGACCTTGACATTTTCATCATCACTTAATATGCCATGTTTGAGCTCAAACCCATTGCTTAACTGGTGGCAAACACCTAGGGTGTTACATTGGCATTTTTGCTAGTATTATTTATTAGATTTCATTGCAACATATGTGCTTTTGCTAGTAAAAAACAGAAAAGAAAAAGCGGCGGAACAGACGATGGAAAAACCAGCGGAAGAACTCAAAACTACCAAAAAAAAACCCCGGACCATGTAAAAACAGAAAAGAAGAAAACAAAAAGAAACGGATCAGAAAAAAGCGGAACGAACCAAACGAAAAAACGGAAAAGAAGAAAACATAAAAGGCGGCAGATGACAGAAAAAGCGGACCAAACGTATAAAACAGAAAAGAAAAGATGGAAATTAAGAAATTCTTCGTAGTTTAATATTAGGTTAAGATAAAATTAACATGTTTTCTTTTCACTCGATTCGATTCCAAGTACCATGCTTAGACCATTATTTCTGGTTTGTGGATGTAAAACATGACTTCAAATTGGTAGGGTATCAAAGTATTTTCGGTTGCGAATCATATGATATCAGATTTGTATAGTATATATTTTTTAAATTTTACTAGCAAATATACACATGCTTTAGCCGACTTATTAAACTTGGAGATTTAAGCAAGATCATGACTAGTTTACAACAACGTTTATATTTGCACTTCTCCTATATTTGAGATACCTAAATTTTAAGATGATTTCAGGCAACACTTTTGTACTACCAATTAGTATAAGTGAATTGTGACTTTTATGATATGTTATTTGTCTTTGTGTCATAACATATCAAATTTTTGTCTGTATCAGACTATAGAAATAATTATAAATTGTTGAATTGTCTTTGTGTCATATCAGATTTTGTTAGGTTTTTGGTTTTATCTAATGAGTTTTTTATTCTCGGAACAAAAAATTGTAGATTGTGTCTATAGAAATTGCAACGTGCTAAAACTACAATTTTAGTATAAAATATATTCAATAATTGTCGCTGAAAAAAACCTAAAATTCAGACACTTGAAATTTAGCAAATCCCTTAAGTTTGGTTTAAAGTAAATTAGAAAATACTAAAGTTAATTTAATCTTTGTGTATTATTAATAATATTAAAACCTATTTATAAATATACTATCAAATAGTTCCCATGCATCATTAGTAATATTAAAATTAAATAATTAGTCACTATTTATGGAAATAAAACTTTTAATTAGATTCATGATACATTGTTCTTTGCGGATATGAACGGATATTCCATATTTTTTACAAATACAGATCTAGAATCGGATAGAGAAAACCTAAAAAATGAATTATATACATTCATTTAGTATCCACATTAGAAACTGATAAGAATATAGATATCAATATTAAAGTTTTAATTGATACGTATGTTGGATAATTCAGATATCTATTTTTCATTTTCCATCCCTATCTGGCCGTGCTTGTTGGCGTCGATTGGCTGCATGGCATGGCTGGTTTTGAAGCGTAGCTGCAATGCGGTGTGGGAAGTCCAATTGAGTTGGGTTAGCACTTTGGCAGAGTGGAGCCGGGCCGGCAGCATGTCAGGGCCGTAGAGGAAGCTTGTCGTGGTCTTGATCATAGTGGCAGCAGCAGTTGTTGTGATTGGCTGCGGCCCTGGCCTCTGTCTTGTTCCAATGGGAACCTTAAGCAAGGCCGGCGGTGCCTGCATCAAGGAGCCGGGTCACCGCCATGGTAAGTGCCAATGTCCAAGTTGCCTCAGTGTGAGTCAAAACCAGTGATCACCGAAACCACCCACAGCTCCAGGACCTCATCCCTGATGTGTACATTGGAGAACTCCAGCAGCACGAACCGCAAACGCCACCATCACCGATGTATTGGAGAACTCCTGCAGCACGAAAGGTTGCAAACACCATCTGGTGATGTCGCATGCGACGACACAGGCACCCTTTGTTGTTGCGCAACCCCTTGTTGAGCACTTTTACGGACTCCATTGCCATCCTTTTTTGTGTTCAGGAGACAGCGCAGCTCGTCGTGCTCTATCTAGTTCACGCTTACGCTCTTTTGGATATGTGATAATATTGTTGATGAAATTGGATGTATTTGCAGCACCTATATATTGATAAAAAGTACGGTCTCAAATAAATTACTGAAGGGCACATATTGCAAGAACATTAATTCCTTATTACATTGTCATGAATGACATTTGGATTGCCCACTATATTTTTTCTTCTCAAATAGATAACATTAATGAAAAAAACAATGTACCTGGGTTTAGATCCGGTGATGCATCAGTCAAGTCAATTATGCCACTTTGATCTATACATCTATCGGAGTACTCATCAACATATATATAATAACATAATATTAACCTTGGTCTCGGCATCATACAAACACAGCAAAAAAAATAATTAGTATTAGGAACAAAAGAAACCAAAATGGTACATATGTTATCTTTATCAATCTGCATGAGTTCGTATGAGTTGTTTCGATGTAGCCAGTCACTATCTTCATAGCCATCAATGTTTTCCGTGGTTGATTCAACTCTAACTAGTACAACATAATTACACAACAAATAAGCGAACCAATGACTAATGCAAGTAGGTGGTATCATTCATACACAGCAAAAAAAAACTTTTCTTAATTTGCAAAGTTTTAGTCCATCTGATTTTTTCCTAATTTGCACAAAACTTTTAGCTCAATGTATATACATTTACAATATATACATCACTATACATTAAATAAACTAAAAAATGGTAATACTGAATTCAGAAACGGAAAATCAGAATGTGGTGGACCTCTCGACCCAGCAGCTAGTGCAGTTTTTGCCTTTCTCAGAAGATACTTTTCTCTATGTTTTTTATTTTTTTCATCCCTTTCTTCTTGAGCCATTGCTGCATGTCATGTTTTTTCTCTTTCTCTTTTACGCTGCGTTGCGCTTGTGAATTTGATGGTGTCTGACCAGTTGTTTGTAAATAAGTTGATAGATATTTACTTAATCACCACAAATAATACAAGTGAAAGCGTCTATGGACATGTGCATAAACAATTACCTCCATTGATGGTGTTTGTCAAGTCTGCAAATGGTGTATGACCTTCATTATTTTACATAGGTTCCATTACAATGAAACTGAACATAAAATTAATCCCTAGTTTCAATCAGAAATTAATCTCTGAAAGTGGTCGAAGTTAGCAAGCATAATACATATTCAGGCCAGACCACAAGACTTGGTTCCGAAACAAAGCAATTAACAAACTACACTATTTAAAAATTCAACAGGAAATGCTCTAACTGGTTTAATTATGAAGTACGCAGCTATTGAAGTGCCTGAACCGTTACTTAGGTATCTTGCTGGGTTTCAACTAACTGAGATTAATCAGTTCAGAATAGACCAATTCCCTAAGCTTTCTACTATTGCCAGAATCTTGGAGAATGAAAGAGTGAATTAAAAGGCCTTTCAAAATGATAACCATTAGAACATATTGTCAATAAGCATTCTAAAAATACACATGCCTACGGTATGTAGTGTTTAGTTCTTTAATTTTTTTATGCAAGACCATTAGAATGGCTTGATTGTTTCTACAGCTTGTGAATCTTTTATACAAAAGAAATGAACAAGAAAACACTAATCCACAACGAGCAACACTGGCAGAAAATGAGAAAAAATTGAGGATCTAAACAACACCATAGATTTCAAACTTACCCATCCCCAAGCATAGAAAAAGCATGGCTGAATCTTTTGTTTTTAGAGGTGGTTGCAATAGCCGGGGCAGATGAGGTACATTAACAACTACTAATTTGCCAGCGATCACAACTTTGGATTAAAATCAATTTAAGTAGAGAAGACTTATTGCAGCCAATTTTGCATATTTTTTATCTAAAGATATTCGTCTCAGTCATAGCATTACTTGCTCCTAACTGGATTTTGATAGAAAAAATGGAGGCCTCAACAAAAAAAATGAAAGCTAGAGAAGCAACCTGAATACTATAGGGAACAAAACAAAAGGTTGAAACAAGGAAGAAGAGTCAATTTTAGATTGGCATTCAGATGTTCAAAGAGCACTGCCAATGATGACTAAGTAACTAACCAAGGATGTACCAAAGACTATGAAAACTATTAAAGTCGTCTGCAAAAAAAACAAATTAAATTAATTTAGTGACAATGCAGATGCTACCTGGGTTCTGTTGCCACAGCGGAAAGGTCGAGCTCAACGAACCGAACATACCTGATGAGCTTATGAGGGTTTGGTCAAGTGACGATGCAGATGCTAGGCACTTTTGTAACAACATTAGGTTTTTAATGGCTATTTCTCCTTCACTACTCTAAATTGTCGCCTCGATAGCGCTACAGCAAGCATGGAAAACAGTGGCATATACACCTTCCATGCACACAGCTAGATCTACCACAACATAAGCTCATTTGGCGAAGAAGATTGTAAAGAGCCAAGACATCTTGAGCTTTACTTATACGACAATGATCCAAGTCTTGAGTACCGCTATTGACGATGCCGTGAAGACAAGTGCTAGAAAGACAAGGAAGTCATTGAGAGGCTTATGGCCATCCTTCGTGACAACCCATACTCACAACATCTTAGGAGTGTGGGCTAGGCTGAACACCTCGAGGACTATCCTGTCACACTAAACCTTGACTAGAGACTGGACCAAAGAACATACAAATTGTTGTTGGCTTCAGAGGTGGCTGCTATTTGGATCGAGGGAAGCGAACTCCTTGGTTAGTTCGAGAATAGTGTTGTCCTACATGGGAAAGATAGAAGCAGACACTACATTCGCTCATATCATGGATGTTATGATGCTCTTTCATACCCTCTATTCTTCCCTAAGGTTGAGGTTGGGTGGCACATGGATATTCTGAAGAAAGGAGTTAGTATGGAAGAAATCATCGTGTACCGTGCCCTACAGAAGGCTCATAATGGGTCAGAAGAAGAAATAGGTTTGTTGTTCTTCTTATTAATACTTTGCATACATGTACCTCAATTGTTATTCTACAAATAACTCTAATTCATGGCTATTTTTTGAAGACTCCCCTGGTAGATTATGTGTCGGGTTCATAAACCCAGGGTCCCAGATGGGCCCGCTTCCTAGCGAAAAGCTCGGCCCAGCAGACGGCATTATAACAACATGCGACTCCTAGGCCGGCCCAGATACCAAACGACAGGCCAGAAGATTGATCCAGTCTCCAACCAGAAGGCCTAGCCAAGGAGGGGACAGCGCTCGCTTCTAACTCTGACCCTCTTTTCCAATCGGGAATACGCCGAACCTCTGCTTACAGCTCTTCTCTGACCGGCACGGTCGGAGCCAACTGGGAATGACCGACTGAGGATGCCCGCTTAGTGAGGACCCAAGAATTAGGCAGAGCAGATAAGGCAAGGTGCTCAAGTCAACCGCAATACTAAGGACCATACCTTGCACGCCTGCAAGACGGTACTACCAGGACATGCCAGAAGGGTGCTCTGCAACCTTCCAGGTATGTCAGAACCCAAACAGTGTTGTGGGTGCCAACATTTGCCTTACAGTGTTGTGGGTGCTGTCATTTGCCATACCAGGCGAACACTGTAAAACCTACCACATGCGTCTGACATAAATAGTATTGTGGGTGCCGAACAACCGTCTTGTACCCGATAGTGTGGGCAACAAGACTTAATAGCATACGCACACACACACACACACTCTCTCTCTCTCTCACTCACTTGTAAGGCCATCCCCTTCACCTATAAAAGGGGATACACTGTCTCCCAACAAAGGAATGGTCATTCCAACTCTCTCTCTCTGCTAGCTTCAGACATTCTGAGCACTCGAACAGCTCCACGGCTCTAGAACTCTAAAGCTACATAGAGTATACGTTCTCATACTTAGCGCACTGTTGGAGCTCCCGTCACTCTAACCCTTCGGTTCAGAGCCTGACCAGACCTTCGACACCCCCTTCTTATTCCCATTCATTTGTAACCCCACAACAAACTTCGAGCACCTAGGCTCAGGAATAAAGTCACCGACTGACTGAAACTGGACGTAGAGCACGTTGCCTAAACCAGTATAAACCTTGTGTCATTGAGTGCTAGGCCACATCCAATCACAACAGCACGACAAAACTACAAATATTTACCTGTTGATCACTTTTCGCACCGACAGTTAGTGCCAGTCCATGGGGATGACGCCGTGCAGTTCACACTTTTGGTCATCGGATGGCCCACCTTTCCACCATCTTCATCATGATGGGCTCAAGCGATACAGTTTGCTTTGGCTTGCTATAATTTCCCACAGCACCCACCTATTAGGATGTGGGTTCCTCGCATCTTTGAGCTATTCCTAGACCTTTCTCTTTGGAAGCCTAGACTTCATCGCCGACAGGCTTCGGCGTGCTTCGCCTCTCGAGGAGGCACTTGTCCCGATGCCCATTGGAGGAGGAGCGCCCTCCGTCGGCTCTGGGCCACCCGACGACCTCAACGATGAGACACCTATGCTTCACCTCGAGCCCAAGCTGGGCTCAAACCCTATTGTGAGTAATGTACATATTGTTCTTTACTCACTATTTAATATCTTCCGCTAACTCTTCGGAGGGACCCCATTGTCCCCACTGCAACCGCCATGCGACCGGTTCCCCTACGGCCTCGCGTTCCCCTACAGACGCATACACGCGGGGGCTCCGAAAGATGCTGACTGCCATCCCCTCTCACATCCGAATTCATGGGGATGTCGGGCTACACTCCCTGCCTCTTTCCACGACCTCATGGATGATGAGGTTGAAAGCGACAGCTCCAGCATCAGTGATGTTGTGGCACCTCGCCACCCTCTATCCCAGGAGTGTGCTATGGCAGATGCTCCGGGGCAGCCACCGGTGGTAGCGAAGTCTCTATAGACTCACACCCGTTCGGACCCTCGTGTGGAGGCCCCCGTGCATGTGTAGGAGCACGGCAAGGAGTTATGACAAAGGCATCAGAGCCAGCCACCACCTGCACTGGCACGCTTGGTGTAGCACGCTCGCCACGCACACGTAACCCGACGAGCAGCGCCCGGGGTCATGCCCGTCAGGTCCAGCGCAACATCCTAGATAGAGGAAACGATCCCCCATAGTTTACTCAGGCTGGCCAGAACGTCACCGTTGCGACGATGCTTCTACACGGCCTTCCCGAGCCTGTCGCCCCCTAGGAGCAGGCGATCCACCGGAACCTCCGGGCGCTAGTGGAAACATCCACTGTTCAATAGGTGAAGAGCTCCGCGTCGCGACACTGGCTCGCAGCCTCTTTCCCCACCAGGGAATGGGGGCGCACCAGTCGAATCGCTCCATCTGCTCACCACTACAGTCGCCGAGCGTGGAACAGGAGGCCGCATCTATGCCATGGCCTGACCCAGCGCCCGCTCCACACTAACCACCTATGCGCGAATGGCTCAGGCCAAACTATGACGCTCGCAGTGTCATCAACAATTGGCGTCAAGCTCGGCGTGATGATGACATCCATCAAGGGGCGCTAGGAGCAGGCGGCACGGGCTCCGGCCAGACCATCGAGGGGAGCGGGGACACACACATAGGCATGGTCGCTGACCAGACGACTGAAGCCCCAGCCTAGATGGCCTAGGACCATGGGCCATTGGCCGTCGCATCCAGAAAGCGCCGTTCCCACAGCGCTTCCGACCACCCACCAACATCACCAAATACACCGGGGAAATGAATCTTGGTATATGGCTCAAAGACTTTTGGCTCATCTGTCGAGCTAGAGGGGTGGATGATGACCACTTCATGATTCAATACGTCCCCATCTTTGTAGGAGAGCATGTTTGAGCATGTCTTGAATTCCTCCCACCTGATAGCATCCGTGACTAGGCAGATCTCAAAAGGATCTTCATCGAGGATTTCCAGGGGATGTATGGTCATCTTGGGAATTCCTAGGACCTCAAGAGCTACCAGCAGGAGCCCAACGAGTCCCTGTGAGATTACACCCGTAGGTTCTCAAAATGATACAACTCCCTTTCTGATGTCGTTGACGCGAACGTCATCAGTGTGTTCCTCTTTGGGACAACCTATGAGTCCTTGATCCACAAGATCGACTGTCTAAAGCCCTGTACCACCCGCGACTTGCTCGACATCGCCATGAACCATGCCTCCGGCGAGGAGGCGGTTGGAGCGGTATTTAGTGGAGGCCAAGACAATGGCAAGACCAAGCGTGCGGACCAAGGCGAGGGCCCCTCCACGCAAAGGAGCTAAAATAACAAGGGGGATTGGCGTCGATCGGCCAACTCTGCTTTGGTCATTGCGGCCGATCGTGCGGGCAAGTAGCCCTAGCAGGGTCAACCCAACCACTTCGATAAGCTCATGGAGAGCCCATGCACCAACCACTGCCTACCCCATCAAGAACCTCTACAAGGACTGTGCAAACTCCTCAAGCGCTTTCTACGATAGGACGATGGGCCAAAGGAAGGAAAGGGCAAGGAGGCAGCAGCCAAGAAAGGTGGCGCGACAGGCAAGGATGATGATGGCTTTCCCGACCCTAAGTAATGCCTCATGATCTTTGGGGGATCTGATGCCATCTACTCCAAGCACCAACACAAGGTGCACTACAGAGAGGCATGCATCGCCTCTTTCCTTACCTAGTCAGAATCTCTGATAACTTTTGATCAGAGGGACCATCCTTCCCACGTTGCTAGACTGGGTCACTACCCACTCATTGTCGACCCCATTGTCTGCAAGAAGCACCTCACCAAGGTGCTGATGGACGGAGGACAGCGGCCTCAACATTATCTATGTCAACACCCTCAACGCCATGCGCTTCCCTCGGTCGAAAACTCCTGCCTAGTGAGCTCTCCCTTCCATGGTGTGATCCTAGGGGACTGCAGGCATACCCGCTTAGATAGATCGACTTGCCCATCATGTTTGGTGACCAAGCCAACTTCCGCTCAGAGGTCCTCACCTTCGAGGTGGTGGACTTCCTAGGGTCCTATCATGCCATCTTGGGGCGGCCATGCTATGCCAAGTTCATGGCGATCCCCAACTACACCTAACTCAAGTTTAAGATGCCAAGACCGAATGGTGTCATCATTGTGGGTACCACCTTTTCGCACACCTACACATGCGACCATGAGCATTACGAGCTCGCCACTGCCATCATCAACTCAGCTGAGCTCCCTCAGCTCAGAAATTTGTCGATTCTAGTAGTCCTAGACAGCAACAAGCCAACCTCCTCAACTGCCTTCCACCCAATCGAGGAAACTAAGGCAGTGGGGATCGACCCCACCGACCCAACCAAGACGGTGCTGATCGGGGCCAAGCTCCTGGCCAAATAGGAATGCGATCTTGCTGACTTTCTATGCGCCAATCATGATGTCTTCGCATGGAAACCTTCTGACATGCTGGGCATACCACGGGAGGTTGCCGAGCATGCATTATGCCTCAGTCCTAGGCTCAAAGCCCACCAAGCAATGCCTGTGTCAGCTTTAATGGTGAGAGGCGTAGGGCCATAGGCGAGGAGATCGCCAAGCTCCTGGTAGCTAGATTCATCAAGGAGGTATACCACTCTGACTGGCTAGCCAATCCTATTCTTGTTAAAAAGAAGACCAGGAAATGGAGAATGTGCATTGATTATACTAGTCCTCAATAAGGCATGTCCTGAAGGACCATTTTCCTTTGCCACGCATACACCAGATAGTCGACTCCACCTCAGGATGTGAAATCCTCTCCTTTCTAGATGCCTACTCAGGCTACCACCAGATCAGCGATGAAAGAGTTTGACCAGCTCGCAACTTCATTCATCACCCCATATGCTTCGTACTGCTACATAACCATGCCTTTCGATCTGAAGAACGCTGGCGCCACCAATCAACGATGCATGCAGTAATGCTTCGCCGACCAAATCAACCCGCTCGACCAGCCTGACCAAGTCGAGTAGCCAAAACCAACAATCACCATCTATGTAGATGACATAGTGGTCAAAATGGCTCAAGCTTGCGACCTGATCACAAACTTGGCCACAACATTTGCAAACCTTCGAAGGTTCAACATCAAATTGAATCCCAAAAAATATGTCTTCGGGGTTTTAAAGGGGAAGCTGCTTGGATACATCGTGTCTGAATGTAGCTTCGAGGCCAACCCCAAAAAAATCATAGCCATCTCCAACATGGGCTTTATACGCAACATCAACAACGTACAAAGGCTCACCGGTTGTTTGGCCACCCTAAGCCGGTTCATCTCCCAGCTAGGCAAACGGGGGATGCCTCTCTACAAACTTCTCAAAAAGACAGACGTGTTTGTCTAGATTGAGGAAGCGCATCATGCTTTGTAAAGCCTCAAAGCATCACTGATGTCGGCCCCAATCCTCATCGCTCCTGAATAGGGAGAACCCCTCCTCCTCTATATCACGGCAAGCAACCACGTGGTGAGCTCCGCCCTAGTCGTCGAAAGGGAGGAGCCGGGACACCACCTGAAGGTCTAGCGACCCATATACTTCGTTGGTGAGGTACTCACCAATGCCAAGGTTTGGTACCCCTAGGTGCAGAAACTTCTATACGCCATGCGGATGGCGACCTGGAAGCTCCTGCACTACTTCACCGACCATTAGGTCATGGTCGTCACTTCATTCTCGCTGGGAGACATCATCCGCAACCGTGACGCCGTGGGATAGATCTCCAAGTGGGCACTCAAACTAATGGGCCATGACATCATGTATATCCCCCCGCACCGCTATTAAGTATCAGGCTCTCGCAGACTTTATCGCTGAATGGATGGAGGTCCTAGCTCCCGACCCCAGACATCACCCATGAGTACTGTACGATGTACTTCAATGGGTCTGTGATGGCACTCGGCTCAGGGGCTGGAGTGGTTCTGATCTCCCCAGATGGGAGCAGGCTCCGCTACGCGAATCCGTCTCCATTTTTTGGCCTCAAACAATGCCACGGAATACAAGGCCCTCATCAACGGACTGCGCATCACCATCGAGCTCGGTGCTTTGCGGCTGTACTGTTCGTGGTGACTCAGAGTTGGTCATCGACCAAGTCATGAAGGAGTCCTCTTGTAAAAGTGATGTTGACTAGGCCCGATCTTCCGAAAGGTATGATAGCGTCGATTGGTGGAGACTCGACGTTCATGATCTAGGCTTCAAACCAAGACTAATTCGGACCCCCGCAACCGTTACACCACTGCTCCATTGGTTATCAACCACGTGAACACGATTGACCTCGCCGAGAAGGCTTTCCTGCAAGCGAATCGAGAACACAAGCAAGAACGGGATGAACGCAATCTAAAATTGCAAATAAATATGAGGCTTATGAAATCAAGAAAGATTTCAAGTCTTTATTCGAAAGGACTAATCGCCACAGGCGAATAAGATCAAGAACTAGGGCCCTGGTTCACAGCAAGCGGCTTTGGCGGCGACAGTTGCAGCAAAACAACGTCTGTTTCATGAGGAAATCAAGAACTAAACAAAACCCCCAAACCCTAAGGAGAGCGACGGCTGCTATTTATAGTGTCTTGGGCGTCACCCCCCTGGACGCGCCCCCTAATGGGCCCAAACACGATACACGGTCCAACGGACCAAAAGATGGTGTCGCAGCACCCTGGCAGATTCTGGACACTGACTTGTTTCGATTATTCCTGTTGATTCCGAAGGGATTTTGATGTGAGACAAATTGGGTTGGCTTCCTTATCCAATTAGCTTTCTATCCATATGTGGATCATCAAAAACGGAGTCCGGATGCGTACTGGGTGACCAGTTTAAGGCAGACTGGTCCTGGAGGCCGATGTAGACTCGAACTTGAGTTGCTTTGGGCCTCCACCTCGGGGACTCGAACCGAATTAGCCTCGGACCTCCTTCTTGACTTGGACACCCTTGCTGGCCTCCTACCCCTCCATACCATGTGCCAAACATGGTCATATGCATGGGTGTCATGTCCTCATCATCCTCCCCTTCTTGACGAAAAGCCGTCCTCGGCGTCGATTGTGCTTGAAACTGATCATGCACAACATAAAGGAGAACGGGGTTGCGAAAACAAAGGGAACTAAAATAATTGTGAGAAGGAACGTGACCATGTTTCCAAGTTTGTAGCAAGTCATCTCGCATAAAAATTTTAGCAAGCATGTAGACTCCATGATCCGAATGCACACGATGTATGTCAACACTATCCTGCAAAAGATTAGAACTAACCAAAGACAATGCAGGAATAGATGATCTAGCAGACATAGGTAGCAACCAACAATGCTCCCCTTCTTGGAAGTGAACTTGTTTCTTTGAGGAACATGAGAAAATGTTTGTATTATTATGGCTGCCCTCTAAACGATCATAATCTTGTACAACAAAAGGAGAATCCATATTACTACGAATGTATACTCGATGTATCATATATTGTCCCTTGTTGTTATATTTGCCAATAACATGATATGTATGTTTTGAAAACCAAGGCAAATCAACATATTTAAATAGGCTCTCCTCCAAACAATCTAGGTTACACAAAACATCAAATTCAATGTAACCCAATGTAAAGAAGACAACAGTTTGAACTCATCAGTTTTAGTAGCAATACGAATAACATGTTTATTTTCAGCACAAGTGACTGGTTCCAAAACATATAAAACTGAGGCATCATCAACCAATTCATCTTTATCATAAGAAACTTCAAGCAAATTATCATGGGACAAAGATAAATCAAGAGAGGGTTCCACTAACAATTGCTCTATGATAGCATGGTTTGTGGAAGAATTTAGTACATCAAAACTATTCTCACCTTCCGTGAGTGTAGCACCATGGGCATTACCTGTGTTCTCAGTAGTAGTAATAGGTGCATTGTGAAGTGATGGTTCTGAATTTGCATATGAGGTTGTGAGCTCCTCATTTTCTTCCATGTCATCCTCTCGCTTATGTACATTATCCTGTAGAAGGTTAGTCATAGCAAGAGGAATAACAACAGACTCTTCCTCTAAATGGTGCACCTCATCATATGAAGTCAAAATAGGAGGTGGATTAACAAAGGTTTCTCGCATAAGAAGTTTCATATCATTCCAAGTTTGAGGCTTATCAGAAGGATCTAAAGACTCCCACCAAGATAAAGCAGAATGTCGCAAAACACTAACTACATTTTTTACCTTCCTCCTTGGACATATAAAGCGAGTAGCAAATATGTTATCGATGGCAATTTCCCACTCCATGTACTCATCAACACCTATACCATCATAAGTCGGTGGATACGAACAACATGTCATTGTTAGAAGACAGCAAAAGACAACACAAAAGTATTATCCCTATCAACTACTTAGGTTGTGGACAAGGAAAAATAAGACACTCAACTCTCAAGTGTCTTACCACGGGCTTACAAGTGTTCTTACCAAAGCAACATGTGGTGCAATCGGTCGGTGACTGTGATACCGTTGTAGCTTGAATGTAACAGTTGCAAGGCGAACCTGTACTTGATTAGAAGAAGGTGGAGCTTGGACAGGCACAATATAGTAGCAAGGAATAGCAAAATTTGCAACTGAATAGCAAAGCTGAATAAGTATCCCAAGTACTTGTCTTAGTTGCCAGGCCTACTCACGTTCCAAGTACCAGATGTATCAAGTGATGTGAACAGCAAGAATATGATTAGGAACAAGGTAGAAATCAGCACACGCAAACACAGCTCAAATGGCGCTCTCTATGTGCTCCTCTAGATATTGTTCCTCTTTTACCCCTCTCTTTTTTCTACTTTTTTGGGCTGTCATTGTTTTTTTTGAGAAATTTTGACTTTTTCTTTTTCTTTTTTTGATGTTTTTTCTTCACTTAGGAGCACAAAAGAAGTAACCACAGAAAATATGAGCTTAAACAAGTGAAAGACATGGCCTGTGGAATTTCTAGAAGACGTGCTCGAAATCGACAAAAACCTTGTGACCACGAAAAGAGGATCTTGTGACCACTTTTTGACCAAAATAAAAATCTCCGACCCCAACAAGATGGGGATGGACGGATCCGAAAAATTTTTCTGATCAATTTTGATATATGGAACGTCAAAATCTGAGTTCATATGCGAAAACTAGACCAGTTTTACGAACGCACTTTGAATTAGAGGACAAAACGGGAACAATGCGCGCAAAATTGGTCACGGCAGCAATGATTTGAGGGAAACAGTGAAGACAAGTATAGGAAATTAGATTGTGTGGACTAGGGTTTGATGGATACAAAGGAAACTCAACAAGACTTGGAGATGTTCATGGATTATGATAAAAAACAAAGGGGAAAACACAAACTGGACTCAAAAACGATCTAAAACCAGCAACAAGAACTTGACCTAGGGCACAAACTCAACAACGCGAAACAGAGATGAAATTGCATGGCACAATGAGGCTATAGGACAGGGAATATGTGACGATGTATATTTTTTTGGCTTTTTGTGGACTATAGGTAATGCAAAAATAGTAACAATCTAAAGGGGGAAACAAAGTTATACCTAACGGGCAACAAGGTCTCTGATACCACTTGATGTAGACTAGGCCCGATCTTCCGAAATGTATGATAGCGTCGATTGGTGGAGACTCGATGTTCACGATCTAGTCTTCAAACCAAGACTGATTCGGACCCCCGCAACCGTTACACCACTGCTCCATTGGTTATCAACCACGCGAACACGATTGACCTCGCCGAGAAGGCTTTCCTGCAAGCGAATCGAGAACACAAGCAAGAACGGGATGAACGCAATCTAAAATTGCAAATAAATATGAGGCTTATGAAATCAAGAAAGAGTTCAAGTCTTTATTCGAAAGGACTAATCGCCACAGGCGAATAAGATCAAGAACTAGGGCCCTAGTTCATAGCAAGCAGCCTTGGCGGCGACAGTTGCAGCAAAACAACGTTTGTTTCATGAGGAAATCAAGAACTAAACAAAACCCTCAAACCCTAAGGAGAGTGACGGCTGCTATTTATAGAGTCTTGGGCGTCACCCCCCTGGACGCGCCTCCTAATGGGCCCAAACACGATACACGGTCCAACGGACCAAAAGATGGTGTCGCAGCACCCTGGTAGATTCTGGATGTTGACTTGTTTCAACGATTCCTATTGATTCCGAAGGGATTTCAATATGAGACCAATTGGGTTGGCTTCCTTATCCAATTAGCTTTCCATCCATATATGGATCATCGAAAATGGAGTAAGGATGCATACTGGGTGACCAGTTTAAGGCAGACTGGTCCTGGAGGCCGATGCAGACTCGAACTTGAGTTGCTTTGGGCCTCCACCTCAGGGACTCGAACCGAATTAGCCTCGGACCTCCTTCTTGACTTGGACACCCTTGCTGGCCTCCTACCCCTCCATACCATGTGCCAAACATGGTCATATGCATGGGTATCATGTCCTCATCAAAAAGCCCCCTCATGGCAGCATACTGCCAGGAGGTACGCAAGCTCGAGGACAAATTCTAGAGGATCGAACTACATCATGTCCTTCGAAAGGACAATGATGCAGCCGATTTTCTCACAAAATTGGCTGCTAGACGGGTTCCATGTCCAGATGGGGTCTTCATCAATGACCTTCATGAGCCGTCTGCCCGCATCCTAGAACATCCGATCCAGACACGCTCCGACACCAACCTAGCACTCAGGGGCTCCAACCTTGGTGCCTCCATGATGATGTCACCCGATGAAGTCATCGTGGTAGCACTTGATCAAACTGACTGGAGAGCACTGCTACTCGCCTACCTCCTCGAGGAGATTCTCCCACCAGAATGGACTGAAGCACGATGAATCGCTCAATGCGCCAAGACGTTCATCACATTCGGTAACAAACTTTACAAGCAAACTCCATCAGGGGTACTCATGAAGTGCATCCCTACTGACCAGGGAAATAGCTCCTCCTCGAGGTCCATGCCAGAATCTATGGACATCACGCGGCCCTGAGGTCGCTAGTTGAAAAAGCCTTTCACCAAAGTTTTTACTGGCCCACTATGCTACGAGAGGCAGAGGAGGTCGTCCTGCAGGTGTGAGGGATGCCAATTCTACGCTCAGCAAACTCATTTGTCGGCGTAGGAACTTTAAACCATCCCCATCGCTTGGCCATTGGTGGTTTGGGGCCTCGACATGGTCAGACCCCTCAAAAAGGGCTTGGGTGGTTTCACTCACCTACTCGTAGTGGTGGACAAATTCACCAAGTGGATAGAAGCGAAGCCCATCACCAACATTTGCTTAGAAGAGGCGGTCAAGTTCTTCCTCGACATCATCTATTGTTTTGGTGTTCCTAACTATATCATCACTGACCATGGAACTAACTTCACTGGGAAGAAGTTCTTGGACTTCTGTGATGGATATGGCATCAGGATCGATTGGTCCTTGGTCAGACATCTGCATACTAACGGCTAGGTCGAGCGGGCCAATGGCATGGTCCTCCAAGGAATTAAGCCACACATCTTCGACCGACTCAATAAGTATGTCGGGCGATAGGTTGTAGAGGTCCCAGTGATCCTCTAGAGCCTGAGAACAACCCCTGAACCTGATCCATAGGGTTCACACCTTTCTTCCTAGCCTACGAAGTTGAAGAAGTGTTGCCCTCCGACCTCGACCATGGTGCCCCAAGAGTGAAGGTCCTTCGACTAAGACCTGAGCCGTAGAGGCTCAGCAGGATGTGGTTGACCTACTCGAGGAGGCTCATTAGATGACCGTCATCTGCTCCGTTCACTACTAGCAAACTCTCCACAGGTACCATGAAAGAAAAATCAGGGGGGATCCTCGAGGTCGGTGATCTTGTGCTCTAGAGAACCCAATCAACCATGGAGAAACATAAACTCTCTCCACCATGGGAAGGACCCTATGCGGTGACTAAGGTGATCCAACCGGGCACCTACCGACTGAAGGAGGACAACGACAACATTCTCACCAACACATGGAACGTCGAACAGTTACGTCGTTTCTTCCCCTAAAGCCTAGTCTTACCATTTTCTTTCATTCAACGTTTGCTCCTATAAGCACCCCAGCTCGAGCACTCTCGGCCTAGTCACTAGGGGCTCCACGAGGGTGCGATACCACCTCTCTTTTTTACTATCATATAGTAATACTTTTCACCCAAATGAAAGGGTAGTCCGTTCCTTTAATTACCCTACATAACTTATGTTTTAAACTCCTGACCGATCACAACCCACCATGACCTACGGTTATGAGCAGCTGAGCCTCGCGGGCCATGCCCAGGTTATTAAGGTTGTAGCCTACAGGTCAAACGAGCAGGTGCAAAGAAGAAAGGATAAAAAACAAAGCTATGCTAGGGTAAAAACAACGACGGATGGGACAAGCTTCCCCTTATGAGTAATTCCATCACAAAATGAAATTGAAGTATTCACGAATGTAAAAAACTATTCACACGGGGGCTCCCCCATGAACTTATCTTTTTACATATACTGACTGTTTCTGCTCTAAATTCTATTATGGCCGCCCGACGGTATCGGTTGATGGCACGATCAATGAGGATAAGGGCAGCTCGCTTTCCTACAGGGCGATGTTCGGCTAGGTCAGAGGTAGGACGACACTTGCTCCTGACCCGGTCCCCACTCCTTCCGTAGGCTAGATGACATCTTCCTAGCGCACGCCTTCAGCCACGCTCGAACGGTGAGCCTCCATCACCCACTGCGCGGAGACTTGCTCGGCAACCATCTGTGCATATGGCACCAAGCCCTCCCCAAGCGCATGGATTTCATCCATGCTCTAGCCATCGACGTACCCTCTACAGATGGCGGTGAAGTCTAGATTCAGGTGGTGCGTCGCCACTGAGGTCAGCACCCCCGACGTCCCGTAGAACATGCCGTCAGAGATGAGCGTCCAAACTTCATTCGGGACCTTCGCCAGCTGGACGGTGGATGTACTGGTGCTCGGTCCCAACCCGAACACCTCGGAAACGACCACCTAGGCGATGTTACGAATCTGGTCGAGCTCCCCATTGAGAGCACATCGCTATTCAAGGGACTTGGCTAGTGCCTCCATGCTCTGACCGATCGCTGCCTTGGCTGTCTCTAGCTCTCGCTCCAGAGAACCAATTTTCCACCCAGTTCTAGAGAAAGGACGACAAGTTCAGAAGCAAAGCAAAGGAAAAACCGAGGCATCAACCGAAGGCAGAACAGATACATACCAAGGCTGGTGCTTTTGAGGATGGAGAGTCCTTCCTCTTGCTAGGTCACCTTCTTGAGCAGTCAAGCATTTGACTCCTCTGCCCCAAGCACCTGCCCCCAGAGCATGAACACTTCTTTTTTAGCCTCCGACCAGGCCTTACGCTCTGTCTCCAAGCCTCCAAGGACATCTGAAGTGCCACCTTGGCCTCAGCCAAGTGGACCTTTGCTGCGTTGAGTTCCCGCTAGGCAGTACTCACCCATTCCGCCATGAGCAGTTCCATAGCCCACGCTCCTGTCGCCTCGGCCGCCCGGTCTTGGGACTCACAGTGGGCAGATTCCAGCTGGCGCTGAAGCTTGTCAACCCGCCATGACAACGTTGCTTCTTGCCCCATCCGACCATGTTTCTTCCAAAGGAACGCCTCTAGATCCTGTAAAGCGAGAAGCAAACATGCTGAAACAACCAGTGAAAGACTAAGAAGTCAAGGATGAATGCTAAAAACATAGAGAACAACCAGTGAAACCACCTGATGGATGAGCTCAACCCTCTCCAAAGCCTCCTTGAGCCTCACCTTGGTTTGGGCGAGATCGAACTCCATCGACAGTCCTCTCTCCCTAAGGAAGTGCTAGAGCTTCACCTTCTCCTCATCGCGAAGGATGAACTGAGCCTTCCTCAGGTCACTGGGGTAGGGCCACACCAGCTCATGGGTTGCCCCTGACCCGCTAGAAGATCCAACCATTGCAATATTGCACGATGACCGGATCATCACCAACTCCTATGATGGCAGGATGGCTGGCAACTCCACCCCACTACCTGCCTCACCGGAGCAAGGGATCTCCACTATCTAGACTCCGTGGCTCACTAGAAGATGTTCTACCTCCGACCTAGCCACATCTCCTCTCAACCCCTCTAACTCTGACCAGGAGAGCGAGCCATGCGTTCCTCCACCGGACGAGGCATGGAGATCGGTTTCCCTCCTCTCTTCCGCCATAGCTATTGGGGGAGGGATTGCAAGGGTCACCTCCAACCCAACCTCTGCCGTCACCACGAGGATTGCTGCCATCACCGCCGTCGCCGCCGTACTCATGACCGGCCAGGAGAACGCAACCCCCAGAAGGGAAGGTCGCGCCGCCGCCAATCGGCTTTCCCCGCTGCTCGTCGCAACTCACTGCAGGCTGGGTCTCCACTCCTCCTACATGGGAGGTGGGGCAATGCCCAGTCCCGCTAGTCCCTGGCCACTATCAAATAAGTACAGGTCAGTTGCACTCAAAAAACTCAGCTATGAGATCGAAAAGGAACATAAATGCATACCTAGACGAAAGCGACAGAGCCCTAAAGACCTGACCCGCTGGCGACTAAGCCAACTAAACGAGGAAAGCTCAAGGGTCGCGACCTATGCCCCCTCATATCGATCGAGGGAGGAGCTGACCCGGCCGGTTCCTGATGGGCCCATGAATGGCCACAAACGTTGGCTTGTGGTGCACCCACCAGAGCAACTGACGGGGCATCTCTCCATTGTGGGTCATGCACATGCAGCCGACCCCAAAGATGCAGGGGTATGAGCACGCTCCTCTGACCGGCCGATGTGCCCCGCCACACTCGGAGTTAGGGGGTGCATAGCCAACGATGCCTCCAAAAGGCACGACAACCGCGCCCGCTTCACCTCTCGCTCGACGGTGGTGTCTTCGCTCATGGTGTGCTTCCTCAACTCGGGAATGTTGCCGGGCTTCTTTGCATCCCACCCACCACCGATGGACACGGCCATAGGCTCACGATGCTCCACCGAGGTCGCGATGATGCCCCTGTCTCCTTCATCCTCGGAGGTACTCACATTGCCACCCATCTCCATGGGCTACTCCGACTCGAGCTCCGCCTCCACGTCGCTCTGGTTTTCACCTCCCCAGACCCACCGGCCGATCTCCTTCTCCTTCTCAAACCACCTCAGGGCCTTCTTAGCTCTCTTATTCTTCTTGGCAAGCACTGCCTCCTTCATGGTAGCTTGCCGAGCTACACGCTCTAGCCCTCTCGGAAGATGCGGCCAAGATTTGTAACCCACGAGTCCCTATGAAACGGACAACTCGAAATCAAAATAAAGGAGAGCAAGAGGGAAAAGGACACGGAATAAGAAGAGGGGAGCATACCAGATTGGATAGCTTCGTGGCATGAAGAGGTCTGGGCGTTCCTTCAAGGGAGTCTTTATCCCTTAGTTGGAGCAACCGGTCGAGTCAACTTTAGACTTTGTCCTTCGGCAACTCCTCCGACGATGCGTGGTCGGCATCCGTTGGGCTGGAGTATGCCCACATCAGTTGCCTCCTCTCTGCTAGTGGGGCAATGTGATGGCGGAAGAAGGTGTGGAAGACCCTAGCCCATCGAGGCCATGCTACACCAGCTTCTAAAGCTCTGCCTCGATGACCTCTAGCTTGTTCTATCGACTAGAGGGACCCCACGACCAGCTTTCCTGCCTCTCTAGCCTTCTTCTGGTGAATAGTAGGAATGGTGCCTCTACTGGGTTCCTGATATAGAACCACTCACCATGCCACCCCTGATTGGAGTCATAGGGTGAGTACGTGGGGTAGGAGCCCAATGGCCTCGACTTCTTCTGCAAAGCGAAACCCCCAACCGGCGTGGTTCCTAGGCGAATTCCCTCAGACAAGGCTCGCTCGATGAAGATCTAATAGAAGAGGTCCACGTGCGGCTCTATCTCAAAGAACGCCTCACAGATGGTGACGAAATCGGTGATGTGCAACACCTCAGTCGGATTGAGGTGCTGCAGCTCCAGACCCCACTCATTGAGGAGCCCACACAAGAAAAGTGCATGGGATATCCAAGCCATGCTCTGTGGAAGGCGAGGAAGGAGACAACCTCAGTCGACCCATGGTCACGGAATAGCTTCCCCTAGCGCAGGAGCCCTCCAATGTGCCACCTCCTTCGATGGGAGCAGCCGCTTCACGGCAAAGGCGGTCAGCACCTCTTCATCTACGTTGGATGGCCTACAGTTCGACATCACACCATGGATTCATGAACTGGATCTGTGAGTTCTCTACCTCGCTCTACCCTCTCTCCTAGAAACCGCCACGATGCATGAACAGGCTTGGCAAAAAGGAAGAAGGAGAAGTGGCAGCTGTTGGAGAAAGGCAAAAGAATAGGAGGAAAACCCTCTCCCTTCCCCCTATTTAATGCGGATAGGCATGCGGTGGGACGTGTCCTGACTGATGGGATGCGCCCTGCCCAACGAAATGTCACCTAGTTAAGATGGGACGTGGCCTAGGTAGGGCCCACCACTACCACAACCCGGGCGTAGGAAATCAAGGAGCAACCACATGAAACAACCCTCCGCCTTCCTAGGCAGGGCTTGGAAGGGCCCAACAATGGGATCTCCATCAAGGAGAGACCACAGGCTACCTGAGTCGATCAGATGGCTCAGGCGACTACTAAGAGATAGGTAAGGAGCAGTGGGATGCCCCGTGCAGGCTATGCCATCTCTGTCACGAACAATGGACACGAATCCCGTTCGGACATATCGATAAGAGCTCCTCAAACCCATCACTCGAGTCATCAAGGTAACTTTACCAAACTTTCTTACTTTATTTTATTTTCTAATGCATGATCATCCTTTCTCATACATGCATTCACACATTCATCCATACAATCATTCATTCATCCCATACATCCAAAGCATTGCATATGCAATTGATGCATCACAACGCTTCGTGTTGCGTCACGAAGCGGTAGTCGCCTCATTCGACATGAGCGACGACCGATCGGGGTTCGAAGGCCGGCCCACGAAGGGCTCAAGGCCACCACACGTCAAATAGAGCTAGGGGAGAAAACATAGATGAGCCCTAGTGGCCCTCGCCCGATCTGCTAAGAAGCAGACAGGGTCATCTCGACCTTCTCGTTTGATCCTAACCTCAAGCCATGCCCACAGAATCTTCATCGAGGGGAGGCCAGCGGGTCTCCGGAATGGCTCAGGAATCTATCAGAAGGCGGGTTAAGGAGAAGTGGAGTGCCACATGAGGGCAATGCTGACCCTGTAACGAACGACGGACCCAGATTCCACTCGAACATACCCATTAGAGAGCTCACCGAGCACGTCACTTGAGCCATGAGGCAAGCGATGTTAGCTTAGCCCCTCCGGTTGCGGAAAACATGGATGGGGTAACGCACGAAACTAAACCAACCCCTTGGCCACGCCCGACACTTAGGTCCATGCTCTGTCACGCCTGACCCCTTGGCCGCGCCTAATGTTTGGCTTGGCGCCCAATGCCTGGGTCTGCGCTCCCAGAAACGATGGCTCAGAGCCTAGGAAGGGGAGACATGCAAAAATAGGAGACTTTTTTCCTACTGATTTCACTATCCTCTCCTTGATCTTTAGTGACACTTGATCCCAGCAACGGCAAGGGGTCGAATCTCACATGGGGGCTACACCCACTAGGTGCAGCTCGCGTGCACCCGCTGGCAACTCGAAAAATCCCCTAGGCGATTCTACTCGAATCGCCCGGGGGCTCAGGGGCTACACCCACCGGGTGCGCTCACGCGGACCCGCTGGCGAGTCAAAAAAATCCCCCAGGTGATTTCTAGGACCACTAAGGCTACATCCCTTGCTAGGCTCCGCCTCACCCGACGTCTGAGGGCTAGCCCCGCCTCGCCCAATGTCCGAAGGGCTGGCCCTGCCTCAACTGACCCCCAAGGGTAGGCTCCACTTCGGCCGATCTCTAAGGGTTAGATCCGCCTCGCCCGATGTCAGAGGGCTAGCCCCACCTCGTCTGACCCCTAATGGTATGCTCCACCTTGGCCGACGTCTGAGGGGTGGCCCCACCTCACTCGATGTCTAAGGGCTGTCTCTGCTTCGCCTAATACCTCAGATACGGTTCCTAACGGAAGCTCACGCCATCGCCAACCACTATGGGCTAGAAAGTACAACCCTAGGTCAAACTTTTGGCATCGTGCAAGGAGTGGTCACGCCTCAACATGACCCGTCTCTATGACATATCGCTCAAGGGGACTCACATCGACCCACAATGATGGATGCATGGTCACTATGCCGCCTACTCCCTGTACGGCTGTTGATCAGCATGCTGGTTCGTTGGTCCTAGCACCTAGGTCCACGCTCCATCTCGCTCGACCCCTCGGTCACGCCTGACGCCTGAGTCTACGCTCCGTCGCGCCCGACGGTGACTTACGTTCTTACACCCACCTAGTTGCTCTCATACAACGAGTATAAACAGCCCCTTCATGACTTCGTAGAAGTCCCAAAAGGGCTCTAGGGCTCCTATCGGATTCATAAACTCAGGGTCCCCGATGGGCCTGCTTCCCAGCAAAAAGCTTAGCCCAACAGATAGCATTACAACAACGCGTGACTCCTAGGTTGGCCTAGATACCAAACAACAGGTCGAAAGAGCAATCTAGTCTCTAACCTGGAAGGCCTAGCCAAGGAGGGGACGATGCTCACTTCTGACTTCGACCCGCTTTTTCAACTAGAAGTATGCCGAACCTCTAGCTTACTCCGACTGGCACAGTCGGAGCCAACTGGGAACGATCGACCGTCTTGTACCTGATAGCGTGGGCAACAATACTTAACAGCATATGCACACACACACTTCTCTCTCTCACTTGTAAGGCCAACCCCTTCACCTATAAAAGGGGAGGCGCTCTCTCCCAACAAAGGATGGTCATTCCGACTCTCTCTCTCTGCTAGCTTTAGACATTCTAAGCACTCAACACAGCTCCATGGCTCTAGAACTCTAAAGCTACACAGAGCATATGTTCTAATACTTAGCGCACGTTGGAGCTCCCATCACTCTGACCCTTCGGTTCAGAGCCCGACTGGACCTTCGACACCCCCCTTCTTATTCCCATTCGTTTGTAACCCCACAGCAAACTTCGAGCACCTAGGCTTAGGAATAAAGTCATCGACCAACTAGAACTGGATGTAGGGCACGTTGCGTGAACCAGTATAAACCTTGTGTCATTGAGTGCTAGGCCACATCCGATCACAACGCATGGCCAAACTAGAAATATTTACTTGTTGGTTACTTTTTGCACCAACACTATGTGTGTTTGTGCGTGACTACTACTGCTACAAATTTCAGATGCTTCCAAGAATATTTAACCCCATACATTACTGCAAATGTTTGTTCCAATGGTTTGCTGTTGACACGTATATCAAGATTGAGAGCTCTCAATTAGATTATATACGCAACCATCAGAGGGAGATTAGAGCCGACCTATACCAATGATTGGTGGATAGCCTGCATGCGTGTGAAGGTAGAGCAGAAGCTGTTGGAAAGCGGACAGTGATGCCTTCATCATTTATTAGAGGCCCATGTGACATGAGGCGTCGATACATGGATGTCATGGCTCTGGTACAGAGGTTTGGTAAACCAGACATCTTCCTCACTATGACATGTAACCCAAACTAGGATGAGATCAAGCGTGACCTCTACCCTGGTCAGACGCCACAAGATCATCCAGATCTCGTTGTTCGGGTCTTCAAAGCAAAACTGGAAGAGCTAAACGATAGGCTACTAAAAAGGATATTCTTGGAAAGGTCCGAGCGCATGTATATGTTGTGGAGTTCCAAAAGAGGGGTCTACCATACGCACATTTTTTGCTAATCATGGAGAGGAAGTACAAGATCATGTGTCCAGAGCAGTATAATCTTCTCATCTCGGCTGAGCTCCCAGACAAGAAGTACCTAGTCTTGTACAAGATGGTTACCAAGCATATGATGCATGGCCCCTGTGGAGTGCTTAATCGCAATTGCCCATGCACAAAAGGTCATGATTCATGGAAGAACCGTTACCCTTGACCTTTTTGTGATGTCATAGTATAGGGCTAGGATTCATACCCGATTTATAGACGACATGAAGATGGTTGAAAGGAAAAGGTTCATGGCCACGAACTCAACAACAGGTGGGTCATGCCTTACAATCCGTATCTCCTCCGTTTGTTCAATTGCCACATCAATGTTGAGGCAGGGGAGTATCAAAGTAGTCAAGTATCTGTTTAAGTACATCTACAAGGGTTATGACTGAGCGTCTATGGCTGTGAGAGAGGCTGATAAGGAGGACAGTGAAGGGAACATCAATGAGATCAAGCAGTACAGGGATGCTAGATGGATAACCCCTCTAGTAGCCTTGTGGAGGATATATGGTTTTGATTTGAGCAATAGGTCCCTGCTGTTTTGTTCTTACAGCTCCATCTTCTAGACATGCACATGGTGTCATTTCACCAGCACGAGGGGGGTTCGACGAGGTGCTTAATCATCCAGGTGTTGATAAGTCAATGCTTACAACGTACTTTGAGATGAACAAAACAGATGAAAGAGCCCGAGGTATATTGTATTGGGACTTTCCTAAGCTCTATACATGGCAAGCACAGGGCAAAGTTTGGAACAAGAGGGTACGTGATACTACATTACAATAGATTGGAAGAATCGTGTCTGCTAATCCAGTTGAGGGGGACTGTTACTATCTTAGGGTTCTCCTAAACTATGTGGTAGGTGCAACCTCCTTTGAGTGTCTAAGGACCATTGACGGCGATATCCTACCAACCTTCCATGAAGCTGCAGAAAGAAGGGTCGTAATCGAAGAGGACAACTCGCTCGACGAGAGTCTCTCAGAGGCAACTAGGAGAAACATAAGGAGGCAATGTCGGAGGACTACAGGCACAACAATCAATCCAACTTCATGGTGGAACAGATGGTCCTCATAGATTTTCAAAAATTGCTACAATCAATGTAGAAGGATATGAAGATGTACCCATTTTCTAATATCGATGACACATATGACGCATCTTCTGATATTCCTAGAGAGATTTTTGAGAAGGTTAGCATTGAGGCAAACGAGGATGATGTGGCTCTGTTAGACACCCTTAATGAGGAGCAACGAGTTACATATGATGAGATTATGTCATCGGTTGATACCAGTCACGGGGGTCTCTTCTTTGTGGATGGTCCTGACAGGACCGGAAAGACTTATCTTTACAAAGCCCTTCTCACCACTATATTTAGCCAGAAAAAGATTGTCGTGGCAACAACTACATCTGGTGTTGCGGCCTCAATAATGCCTGATGGCAGAACTGCCCACTCACGCTTCAATATTCCCCTCACCATTGATAATGGGGCCTTCTGCAACTTTACGAAACAGAGTGGTACCGCCAAGCTACTTCGAGCATCATCTCTCATCATTTGGGACGAGGCTACCATGACAAAGAGGTAGTCTGTCGAGGCACTGGACAATAGTCTCCATGATATAATAGACCGACCTGAGCTGTCGTTCGGAGGGAAGACCGTGATGTTCGGTGGAGATTTTAGACATGTTCTTCCTGTTGTTCGAAGAGGGTCGAGAGCTCAGATAGTCGGTGCCTCACTGCGGATGTCATACCTTTGAGGTTCCATGCGACATCTAAAACTAGTGCGCAACATGAGGGCACAGAGTGACCACCCGTGGTTTGCAGCATACCGATTGCGCATCGGTGGAGGTTCTAAGGAGGTGAGTGGTGATGATGAAATCCGTCTTCCTCATAATATATGCGTACCACACACCGGGGAAGATAGTGATCTTGATATTGTAATTGATTGCAAATTCCCTAACCTCAATGTAAATATGTCAAGCAAAGATTATATCACCTCCCGAGCGATATTATCTATGAGAAACGACTAGGTTGATATGATAAATATGAAGATGATAGGACGTTTCTAAGAGGATAAGATGGTGTACCATAGCTTTGACTGTGCGGTAGACAATCCACACGACTACTACCCTCAGGAATTTCTTAACACTTTGACACCCAATGGTCTACCTCCACATGTATTAAAGTTGAAGATTGGATGTCCGATCATATTGCTTAGGAACATTGACCCTATGAACGGACTTTGTAATGGTACTAGGCTTATCATATAGGGGTTCTAAAAGAATACCATAGACGTAGAAATTGTGTTGGGATCGCATGCTAGAAGACGGGTTTTTCTGCCTCTCATACCCTTATGATCGTCAGACGATGAGATGTTCCCTTTTCAATTTAAGCGAAAGCAATTCCCTATTCGTCTCAGCTTCGCAATGACCGTTAACAAGGCACAGGGGCAGATTATCCCTAACGTCAGGGTATACTTGCCGGAACTAGTGTTCTCACACTGCCTATTGCATGTAGCGCTATCAAAAGCCACGACAAGATCAAACATTAGGATTTTGGCCGTGCCGGTTGCTTAGAAGGACGTTAACAATGGGAAAGGAAAAGTGAAGGAGAAGGGGACAAGAAACTGATAAAGGATATATTCACGAAAAATATCGTATATAAAGAGATTCTAACTTCATGAAATGGTAATATCTCATGTGTCGATACATATTTTTTCAAGATAGTCAACAACACTTTAGCTTTAAAAATTAACGAACAATTTATATGCAGGATACATTCAACTATAGCTTCAGCCATTTGCATGCTTCACCTGCAAGAAGTCAGACACCGCATCTTGAAAATCTTATGGACCATTTTTGATTTGTGACCCGCTACAGCTTGTTGGTGTCCGTGCAAAACACGCTCTTTTGATCGAACTATTTTAATTATCTTTTTTCTTGAAGACATATGTAATATTAATGTTCCAAACATCACGTTGCAATATCTTTTTTATGTAACAGTAGAACAGATACTCGTACATATGTTATCATAGTATTAAGTTTTCCCGTTAACAACGCACGGGCATTTACCTAGTAATATAAAATAATCATTTCCTTTAATTCCCTGCTTTGAGATCCGTACCATTTTTAAAAAGGGAGTAATGGAGCAGTTGCCCTTATCTTAAAGGTAAATGTGGAGTGACCTCCGACGGTAAGCGCTCAAATAGTGTGTAGTCTAAGTACCAAGAGTTCAAAAGGCAAAAAAAAAAAAAAAAAAACTGTGAAGAACTCCATTACTATAATAAAATAAATATAAACAATCTAGTGTCTGGAATAGTAAAGGCCGAGATTAGAAGCAATGTAAAATTCTAAAACTGTTTAAATCTCTATTAATGGCTGGCGTGTCATCAATCTCTGGAAAATGTTGATGCTTCACTTGGCCTATGTGCTCAGCTTCTTGGGCCGGCGCCGGCGGCTCTCGGCATCCTCCATCCGCCGCACGGTACGCTCCAGCGCGTCCACACGCTCGGCCAGCGCGCCGATCACCGCGCACTGTTGCGCGCTCTGCTCGCACAGCGCGGCCACCATCTCCATCACCTTCCTCGCGTCCACACCGTCAGAGGCGGCGCCGGCACTTGCAGTCCCCATGGTCTCCAACGGACACGCCGGTTCCTTGCGCGGTGGCTCCTGGTCGTCGGGCGTGGCTGCCACGAGTGCGTTTTCCTCCATCACCATCTCCCACTCGCCCTCCGCGTCCGAATCCTCCGGCTCGTCGACATCAACATTGGCGTCGCCCGGCACCACTTCCTTTTCCTCTCCTCTCCCTCTCCCGCTTTCGCCTCAGGATCGCTGGCGGCTACTGCTTCGTCGACCTCCACCTGGGTGGGCGTGTCAACCGCTGTCTTGATGCTCTCCATCTCACCACCGCGCTCCACGGCGTCTGCCAACTCCGGCGCTGCCGCGCTCTCCTCCACCGTCTCGACGGCCGTCGCCTCAGGTGCGTCGGCCTCTGTCGCGTCCTCCACAGGCGCCGACGCCGGCGCCGGCTTAGTCTCGAGCGCGTCGACGGCGTCCTGCAGCACAAGCACTCGCTTGGTGACCCTCCTCCGGTAGTCGCGCGCGCCGCGCACCGCGTCGAGCCGTAGCAGCATCCTCATCAGCGCCTCGCCCACGGCGACGCGCGCCCTGGGGTCCGTGACTAGGGCCTCCGCCTCGGACGCCATCTTCTTCCGGACTTGCTCCGCCTCGTGCGCGACCTCGCGCACCGCCCGCACCGACTTCCTCGCCAGGAACCCGCGCGCCGCCGCCTGCATCCTCACCACAGCCTCCTTCGCGGACATCGCCGGCGCCACCGGTTTCGCGCGCGCTCCCGGGGCCTTCTGCTTCAGCTCCGGCTCCGGTTCGTTATCCGAGTCGGGCCCGTGGACTGGGATCGAGAACGACGTCTTCGTCTCCCTCGTCTTCCTCGCCCTTGGCGCGGGTTTCGCGGCCGCCGGCTCGGCGCCCGCAAAGATGCCCCTGGTGGACCTGCGGGTGGCCGCGGGCTGCTGCTGGTAGTAAGAGTCGTAGTTGTACGGGGCGTAGCCGTAAGGATTGTAGTCGAAGAACCGCCGATATGCCATCGCCGTTGCTGTCTCAACCCTCGAGCTTTTCTTCTTCGGTGTCTGCGTTTGGAGATGCAATAGGAACGTGGCGTGTTTATATGAGTACTGAGCAAGGGGGCAGGAGGTGCGAGTTGTGGTGTTCTACGAATCGCCTCGGACACGGTGGGGTCAGGTGATTCGGATTCGGCCATGAGCCCACGAGCAGTGGAGCAGTCCGGAGGAGTCCAGTCCAGGGCCTAGGCGTTCGATTGACTATTCTTGTAGCGGCAAATCCGGCGACGACCATGAGTCTTGACCCCTCCTCCGGTAGTCGCGCGCGCCGCGCACCGCGTCGAGCCGTAGCAGCATCCTCATCAGCGCCTCGCCGACGGCGACGCGCGCCCTGGGGTCCGTGACTAGGGCCTCCGCCTCGGACGCCATCTTCTTCCGGACTTGCTCCGCCTCGTGCGCGACCTCGCGCACCGCCCGCACCGACTTCCTCGCCAGGAACCCGCGCGCCGCCGCCTGCATCCTCACCACAGCCTCCTTCGCGGACATCGCCGGCGCCACCGGTTTCGCGCGCGCTCCCGGCGCCTTCTGCTTCAGCTCCGGCTCCGGTTCGTTATCCGAGTCGGGCCCGTGGACTGGGATCGAGAACGACGTCTTCGTCTCCCTCGTCTTCCTCGCCCTTGGCGCGGGTTTCGCGGCCGCCGGCTCGGCGCCCGCAAAGATGCCCCTGGTGGACCTGCGGGTGGCCGCGGGCTGCTGCTGGTAGTAAGAGTCGTAGTTGTACGGGGCGGCATAGTAGTAGCCGTACGGATTGTAGTCGAAGAACCGCCGATATGCCATCGCCGTTGCTGTCTCAACCCTCGAGCTTTTCTTCTTCGGTGTCTGCGTTTGGAGATGCAATAGGAACGTGGCGTGTTTATATGGGTACCGAGCAAGGGGGCAGGAGGTGCGAGTTGTGGTGTTCTACAAATCGCCTCGGACACGGTGGGGTCAGGTGATTCGGATTCGGCCATGAGCCGACGAGCTGCTCTTTTTATATGAAGTCCGGCAAATTAACTCGTGATCGAATTCGAATCAATCAGCCGCAACGGTTCAAGTTTATAGACGCGTTCAAAATCTTGGCTACATCCATTATTGCAACCGCAGGAGATACTAATAGACATGTTTTTACTCTATTTTTTTCTTCTAAACTATCAAATATGTTTATAGTCGCATCGAGAAAAAAAAAGCAATCAAACATTTATGAAAACAACAAAAATATTACTTATCTAATCCTCGGTTTTTTACATGGCAGCTCTCATCATGGATTGCAGTATTACATCATATCCATATAGTTTGCAAAGACATTTATTTAGATTAGTTGGATAACAAGCTGCTCAAATTTTGAGTTCATGGTAAGATTAGTTGGACAATCAACTTATCCATATTTGAACAATAATATGTTTTGTTCTTAGTCAAACCTACGTTAACAAATTAATAGTGGAAATATTTGTATATTAGTGAAAGGTCAAGGTTCAATTTTTATGTTTACAAGCAAGCATGCCCATTCGTTGCAACGGGATCTAATACGTAGTGAGTTGTACCACGAGTCATAAGTTCGAGTCAAAAATTAAATTAACTTAGTTGTAAAAATCTTTGTTTCCTAAGAAGTCAAAGATTAAAATGGATGTGATCTCTTATTTATTATTTGTTTTTATTATTATTATATTTATTAGAACACAAAAAATCAGGTGAAGAAAACAATAAAAACAAAATCAGAAAAGTGGAGCCAGTATCAAAAACATCCACGAGAAAAAATTCTGAGCATACTCAAAACCAAGTAGAAAACGGTCATGATAAAAATTGGAATGTATTTTAGAAAATAGCCACGAAAAAAATCAGAACATATTCGGAGCCTAATAAAAAACATCTAAATGAACGTAAAGCAACACATACTCGAAGCAAGTAAAAACGGACAAACCAGAAAAAAGTGAAAAAGAACAAAAAAAAGAAAGGAAAGAAAGAAATTCTACCCTTCTTTCCTCTTTATTAGATTTCTATTCTTATATTTTTTACATTTGAATTAAGATTCCTATTCTGGTTATTCGGAATTAGAGAGATCTAATTGGATTAAGATTCCTATTTATCCATATTATTATATTTTTCTATTATGATTAAGATTCGTATTCACCCGAAATCATAGAGATCTAGTGGATTAGGATTCCTATTTATATAAAGAGAAGGGCTATAGACAGTTTTTCACATTCATAAAGTTAGTTAAGTAATGGCCGGACAAAAAATAGGTGGAGAGAAATTTTACCTTTTTTATTATTAGGTATAGATATAGATATTTATATATATACAATGTATATATCTATATAATAAAGAGGTAAAATTTTAGACCATTTTCTTTGTTCGTCTATTTTTTTTTTTTTGTCCATCTCCCTCTACTACCATACGATGGAGAGTTTTTTTTGCATCCGGACTTTAATATATAACTTATGCTCATACGAGTTAGAATAGCACTGGTATCAGTTCCACTTCCATGCCGGCTAGAATTCGACGACAAGCAATTGCCTCATATGTGCAGTTGTGTACGAGTTTGATCCGACCCACTGTAACTAAACACGATCGTGTGCGTATGGACGATTATCACTATCTATTTATACTCCTAATAATAAAAAAAACTAACCAGTCCTGACTATCAGTATACCACCTCGTCCGTGTTTCTCCGTGCCAGGAGTCTCGAGGTAACGCTGATAGTAATCCTAATGAATAAATTTCTCCGATCTAATCTGATTTCCTAATAAACTAGATAGCGTGCCTGTGCATTGCTACGAGATAACTAACAATTTATACTGAAAACACATGGATCGTACGATAAAATAACAATACTGTTAAATTAAATGCTAATGTTAAAGTGACATTTAATCAAAAAAGCAAAGTTTATGAATTTAACACAGTCATGGAGCAGCTCACCATGGCACCCACAATGTGCAGCTCACCGTTTCATTCCAGGTAGCTGCGGTGGCAGAGCCCCGTAGGTGGCGACAGCGATGGTAGTAGCGTCGCGGTTGGAGTAGCGCCGACGGCGTTGACGATGGACCCCACGAAGAACTCCAGTTTTGTGTCGAGAAGCGTCCATGCGCTGTCGACTCCAACCCGACAGAACGCGACCTCCGTGGAGCACCCAAGCATGGCCATGGCCACGTACTAGCGGCCGGCGGTGTCAGGCGGCGCCGAGAGCACGATCTCATGGAAGAACACGTCCCTCATGTCTTCTAGCTTGATGGCTCTGCCTGTGACATCCGCATTCCCGTAGCCGTTGGTGGGATGGAGGACCCACCGGCCGTGGACCCTAGACACGCGTTCCGATGAGGACGCCGCCGCGACGTGTTCGCCTACTGGTGGGAGCTCAACGCGGGGGCACGGGCACCGGCGAATGGATTCAGCAGCGTCACGGACGCCGCCTCGTCCATGAGCGCCAGCCACCCACACGAGGAGCCGCACGCCACCTTGTCGCGCACGCCGGGCAGCGTAGTTTACCTTTTACTGAAAGTACCCTATAAATAAGTAGATTAGAGTATCCGACCAAAGGAAGGAATTCCCCTTATATATAGAGGAAGGCTGCTATTCTACTCTACTCTCTTCTCTACTCTACTATCTTTTATTCAATATAGATAGGTTATAGCGCTATATCATTCCTATTCTATGCTTATGCCATAACAAGGATGTTGCTACGCCCCCCCGGGCGAGGGCTCCGCTCGCTCAATTCCACCACCCGTATAGTATGGAATACCCAAATCTAACAAACTGTTCAGTCAAGTATATTCCCCTAATGGGGCGGAGCAACCACTTTCAAGGAGGGAGATCTCTACTAGATAGGAGCGTAGAGATCAGCTCTAGCCAGACAAGACCTTCTTCTCCGGGAACCAGTAGAAGCCGACGCGGTCCAAGTCGGGGTCAAACGGGAGCAGCAGGAGCGGCCTGAAGGTCACGAATGTGACGGCGGCGCGCCGTGGGGAGCAAGCGGATCAGAAGGACGCCGTGTCGTGGCCTGACGCGAGACGCTGCCCGATGGACTCAAGGAGATCCTCTGGCAGGCTGAATCTCCAATCAGGGAGAGGTAGGGACCTTCTCTTAGGATTGGGAGGCTGAGCCAAGGAAGACAGATGACATCCACTATGGTTTACGCAAGAAACAGCAAGCGAGGGCGATGGAACACGTGAGCGTGAAACCAAATGAAAGGAGAAAAAAATTGTCCCTTTTACAAATGCAAAGAGGGAAAGTAATTAAATTTAGGCAGATTTAGCAAGGTTCTCATAAATGCAAAGAGGTTACTTTTGTCTTAATTCTCTTTCCTTCTGTGTTAATTCTTTTTTCTTTTGCTTGTTGTCATGTATGCTAGTGCATGCAAACATGCAATGTGTATATGGATAGCATAATAATTTTTTACTTCCTATTTTACCGTGATTCCTCTATCACATGGCAGACAATATTCAATCAAGGAGAATGGCACGATCAATTAGTAATTAAGATGTCGTGGGATCACAGGCATGGGCAGACGGACGAACCAAAACAAATGTCACACCAAAAAATGTCCACACTTTATTCTTTTTAGTTGTATAGGAGAAGCACACGGATCGCACGAGAAGATAACAATACTGTTAAATTAAATACCAACATTAAAATGACATTTAATCCAAAAAGAAAAGTTTATGAATTTAACAGTCATGGAGTGCGCGGCGTCGCAGGCTTACAAACTCTAGAGCTTCCAGAGATTGGGTTGAATCCAACCTATACCCTCAGAACCCTGCATCTTTTCCTGGACGGGCTTCACTTCGGATGCGCCGGTAACAATATCAACGATCTTCAGTCAATGGACCAAGTCGTATGGATCCCCATACAATGGCTCAGACATATAGATTTTGTTCTCCTTGTACTTGGGTACACTTGTTCCACTAAAGCTTTCATTGAAATGTTTAGACACGAACAGTGTCTGATCACATATCTCCCTCACCCTAGACCACTCTGGCGTACGATCGTGGAGGTTGCACTTATAGATCGCGCTGCTGTAGGTGAAGCTCTGTGTCTCATGGAACATGCTCACCATGGCACCCATAATGTGCAGCTCACCATTTGATTCCAGGTAGCTGCAGTGGCAGAGCCCCGCAGGTGGCAACAGCGATGGCAGCAACGTCGCGGTTGGAGTAGCGCCGGCAACGTTGCTGCTGTAGACGGAGATTTCTCCAGTGTAGTTGATCCCCAAGAACTTGTCTTGGCAATGGACGATGGACCCCATGGAGAACTCTAGTTTGGTGTCAAGCAGCGTCCATGTGCTGTCGACTCCAACCCGGCAGAACTCGACCACCGTGGAGCACCCAAGCAAGGCCATGGCCACACACTCGTGGCCGGCGGTGTCCGGTGGCGCTGAGAGCACGATCCCACGGAAGAAAACGTCCCACATGTCTTCTAGCTTGATGGCTCTACCTGCGGCATCCACGTCCCCATAGCCGTTGGTGGGATGGAGGACCCACCGGTCGTGGACCCTTGGCACGTGTTCCGATGAGAACGTCGCCACGACGTGTTCGCCTACTAGCGGGAGCTCAACACAGGGGGGGCACGAGCACTGGCGAATGGATTCAGCGGCGTCACGGACGCCTCCTCATCCATGAGTGCCAGCCACCCACACGAGGAGCCACACACCACCTTGCCGTGCACGTCGGGCAGCGTCTAGGACAAGACCTTCTTCTCTAGGACGCAGTAGAAGATGACGTGGTCCGAGTCATGGTCGAACAGGAGCAGCAGGAGTAGCCCGAAGGTCGCGAACGGGACAGCGGCGCGCCATGGGGAGCAAGCGGATCGAAAGGACGCCACGTGGTGGCCTAACACGAGACGCTGCCCGATGGACTCGAGGAGATCCTCTGGCAGGCCGGATCTCCAGTTAGGGAGAGGTAGGGACCTTCTCTTGGGATTGGGAGGCTGAGCTATGGAAGACAGATGACGTCAACTATGGTTCACGCAAGAAACAGCAAGCAAGGGCGATGGAACACGTGAGCGTGAAACCAAATGAAAGGAGAAAAAATTTGTCCCTTTTGCAAATCCAAAGAGTGGAAGTAATTAAATATAGACAGATTTGGCAAGGTTCTCAGAAATGCAAAGAAGTTCCTTTTGTCTTAATTCTCTTTCCTTCTGTATTAATTCTCTTTCCTTTTGCTCGTTGCCATGTATGCTGGTGCATGCAAACATGCAATGTGTATATGGATAGAACAATAATTTTCTACTTCCTATTTTGTCGTGATTCCTCTATCACATGGCAGGCAATATTCAATCGAGGAGAATGGCACGATCAATCAGTAATTAAGATGTCGTGGGATCGCAGGCGTGGGCAGACGGACGAACCAAAACAAATGTCGCACCAAAAAATTTCCACACTTTGTTCTTTTTAGTTGTAGGAGAAACACACGGATTACACGATAAGATAACAATACTGTTAAATTAAATACCAACGTTAAAGTGACATTTAATCCAAAAAACAAAGTTTATGAATTTAACACAGTCACGGAGTGCGCGGCGTCGCAGGCTCACAAACTCTAGAGCTTCCAGAGATTGGGTCGAATCCAACCTAGAGCCTCGGAACCCTGCATCTTTTCCTGGACAGGCTTCACTTCGGATGCGCCGGTAGCAATATCAATGATCTCCAGTCGATGGACCAAGTCGTATGGATCCCCATACAATGGCTTAGACATGTAGATTTTGTTCTCCTTGTACTTGGATACACTTGTTCCACTGAAGCTTTTATTGAAATATTTAGACACGAACAGTGTCTAATCACCGATGTCCCTCAGCCTGGACCACTCCGGTGTACGGTCGTGGAGGTTGCACCTGTAGATCGCGCTACTGTAGGTGAAGCTCTGTCTCATGGAACGTGCTCACCATGGCACCCATAATGTGCAGCTCACCGTTTGATTCTAGGTAGTTGCGGTGGCAGAGCCCCGCTGGTGGCGACAGCGATGGCAGCAGCGTCATGGTTGGAGTAGCGCCGGCGGCATTGCTGCTGTAGACAAAGATTTCTCTAGTGTAGTCGATCGCCAAGAACTTGTCCTGGCAGTGGACGATGGACCCAATGGAGAACTCCAGTTTGCTATTGAGCAGCGTCCATGCATTGTCGACTCCAACCCAGCAGAACGCGACCTCCATGGAAAACCCAAGCATGGCCATGGCCACGCACTCGCGGCCAGCGACGTCAGGCGGTGCCGAGAGCACGATCTCACGAAAAAAAATGTCCCACATGTCTTCTAGCTTGATGGCTCTACCTATGGTATCCGCGTCCCTGTAGCCGTTGGTGGAATGGAGGACCCACCGACCGTGGACCCTAGACACATGTTCCGATGAGAATGCCGCCACGATGTGTTCGCCTACTGGTGGGAGCTCAACGCGGGGGGCACGAGCACCGGTGAATGGATTCAGCAACATCTTCGACACCACCTCGTCCATGAGCACCAGCCACCCACACGAGGAGCCACACGCCACCTTGCTGCGCATGTCGGGCAACGTCTTGGACAAGACCTTCTTCTCCGGGACGCAGTAGAAGCTAACGCGGTCCAAGTTGGGGTCGAACAGGAGCAGCAGGAGCGGCCCAAAGTTCATGAACGGGACGGCGGCGCGCCATGGGGAGCAAGCGGATTGGAAGGACGCCGCATCATGGCCTAACGTGAGACGCTGCCCGATGGACTCGAGGAGATCCTCTGGCAGGCCGGATCTCCAGTCAGGGAGAGGTAGGGACCTTCTCTTGGGATTGGGAGGCTGAGCCATGGAAGACAGATGACATCAACTATGGTTCATGCAAGAAACAGCAAGCGAGGGCGATGGAACACGTGAGCATGAAACCAAATGAAAGGAGGAAAAATCTGTCCATTTTGCAAATGCAAAGAGGGGAAATAATTAAATATAGGCAGATTTGGCAAGGTTCTCAGAAATGCAAAGAGGTTCCTTTTGTCTTAATTCTCTTTCCTTCTATGTTAATTCTCTTTCCTTTTTCTCGTTGCCATGTATGCTGGTGCATGCAAACATGCCATGTGTATATGGATAGCACAATAATTTTTTACTTTCTATTTTGCCATGATTCCTCTATCATATGGCAGGCAATATTCAATCAAGGAGAATGACACGATCAATCAGTAATTAAGATGTTGTGGGATCGCAGGCGTGGGCAGACGGACGAACCAAAACAAATGTCGTACCAAAAAATGTCCACACTTTGTTCTTTTTAGTTATAGGAGAAACACATAGATCGCACGAGAAGATAATAATACTGTTAAATTAAATACCAACGTTAAAGTGACATTTAATCAAAAAACAAAGTTTATGAATTTAACACAGTCACGGAGTGCGCGGCATCGTAGACTCACAAACTCTAGAGCTTCCAGAGATTGGGTCGAATCCAACCTAGAGCCTCGGAACCCTGCATCTTTTTCTTGATGGGCTTCACTTCGGATGTGCCGGTAGCAATATCAACGATCTCCAGTCGATGGACCAAGTCGTATGGATCCCCATACAATGGCTTAGACATATAGATTTTGTTCTCCTTGTACTTGGATACACTTGTTCCACTGAAGCTTTCATTGAAATGTTTAGACACAAACAGTGTCTGATCACAGATGTCCCTCACCCTAGACCACTCCAGCGTACGGTCGTGGAGGTTGCACCTATAGATCGCACTGTTGTAGGTGAAGCTCTATGTCTTGTGGACATGCTCATCATGGCACTCATAATGTGCAGCTCACCGTTTGATTCTAGGTAGCTGCGGTGGCAGAGCCCCGCAGGTGGCGACAGCGATGGCGACAACGTCGCGGTTGGAGTTGTGCCGGCGGCATTGCTGCTATAGACGAAGATTTCTCTAGTACAGTCGGTCGCCAAGAACTTGTCTTGGCAGTGGACGATGGACCCCATGGAGAACTCTAGTTTGGTGTCAAGCAGTGTTCATGCGCTGTCGACTCCAACCCAGCAGAACGCGACCTCCGTGGAGCACCCAAGCATGGTCATGGCCACGCACTCGCAGCCGGCGGCGTTAGGCGACGCCGAGAGCACGATCTCACGGAAGAAAACGCCCCACATGTCTTCTAGCTTGATGGCTCTGCCTGCGGCATCCGCGTCCCCGTAGTCGTTTATGGGATGGAGGACCCACCGACCGTGAACCCTAGACACGCGTTCCGATGAGAACGCCACCGCGACGTGTTCGCCAACTGGCGGGAGCTCAATACGGGGGGCATGAGCACTGGCGAATGGATTCAGTAGCATCACGGACGCCGCCTCGTCCATGAGCGCCAGCCACCCACACGAGGAGCCATACGCCACCTTGCCGCGCACGTCGGGCAGCGTCTTGGACAAGACCTTCTCTAGGACGCAGTAGAAGCTGACGCGGTCCAAGTCGGGGTCGAATAGGAGCGGCCCGAAGGTCACGAATGGGATGGCGACGCGCCATGGGGAGCAAGTGGATCGGAAGGACGCCGCGTCGTGGCCTGACACGAGACGCTGCCCGATGGACTTGAGGAGATCCTCTGGCAGGCCGGATCTCCAGTCAGAGAGAGGTAGTGACCTTCTCTTGGGATTCGGATGTTAAGCCATGGAAAACAGAAGACATCAACTATGGTTCACACAAGAAACAGCAAGCGAGGGCGATGTAACACGTGAGCGTGAAACCAAATGAAAGGAGGAAAAAATTGTCTCTTTTGCAAATGCAAAGAGGAAAAGTAATTAAATATAGGCAGATTTAACAAGGTTCTCAGAAATGCAAAGAGGTTTCTTTTGTTTTAATTCTCTTTCCTTCCGTGTTAATTCTCTTTCCTTTTGCTCGTTGCCATGTATGCTGGTGCATGCAAACATGCCATGTGTATATGGATAGCACAATAATTTTTTACTTTTTATTTTGTCGTGATTCCTCCATCACATGGCAGGCAATATTCAATCAAGGAGAATGGCACAATCAATCAGTAATTAAGATGTCGCGGGATCGTAGGTGTGGGCAGACAGACGAACCAAAACAAATGTCGCACAAAAAAATATACACACTTTGTTCTTTTTAGTTGTAGGAGACAAACATCATCTATTTTTTTTTTCATGGTTTCTGTTTATGTTTCTGCCTGTTCCGTGGTTGGTCAGATGTTTTTTTTTCTTTTTTCTTTTTTTCTTTCCTAATATTAAGCGGGAGAGGTAGTCCGTCCGCGGGTGTTTTTAGATTCCGTTTTCACGTTGTTTTATTTTTTTAGTTTCGTCCATCTTTTTTTTTGTTTTTTCTGTTTTGCCTCTTTTTTTCTAGGTTTCCTCATGTGTTTTTTTCGGTGTTTTTCCCCTTTTTACTCTTCTATAAAATAAAATTTTTGTCTGCTCTGACTTTTCCTTTCTTTTTGTGGTTTTTGTGTTTTTCAAACTATATAACTCTCATTTTTATTTCTTACTAATGCTTTAATCTCTAGTACTAAATCACCTAGTCGTATTTTTTAATGAGTATTTTCAACTTTTTAATAGATATTTTCACCACGAATTTGTTGCATCTATTATATTCTCTGCTCGTGTTATGTTACATTCACGTGTCCACTTCCTAATCCATGTGTTTATCACCGGTTTTATCTTCATGTCGGGGTAGAGGTAGCTTTGTTCTCCTTCCCTCTCTTCGGGTCCTAACCTGTTCCACATCTAGAGTCTCATTAGCATGTGCAAATGAATTGGCATAGACCTATGGGAGCCCTCGAGAGGGCGTAGGAGAATAATAACGATGAGGCAAGACAAAGGACACATAAAGCATACTGAAATTATGAGGACCTGCTATTAGGATGAATGACAGTGGAGCAATCGACTGACCCTCACGTGATCCAACTACTTGCCGGGCTGACCTCCACCAACCGTTGCGTGCACCAATGGCATGGACACGTCTCCCATGCATGCCACTCTTCTCCATCGTTAAGGACACTAAGGATTGCACGCTCGCTCAACCGCAGTCATCGGGCCATGCCTATGCCGCGTCCACTCAAGCACCACTAGAGCCACGCCGACATGAGTGTCGTACCGCCCCATCGCGTCATTGCACAGTGCTAGCCCATGTCTTTGTCGGTGTTTGGCGCACTGACATCCTAGGTTGCCTGATGGTGACAATAGGCGCGCGTGCTGTCGTGGCCGCTGTGCCCACGCATGGCTTCGCCTTGTAGCCACAATCTTGCCACCAACAATGCATTAAATTATTCTCCCGTTGTAACACACGGCATATATATTTGCTAGTATAATATTAAAGAAACAAAATTTCTTCACTCATTCTTTTCGTCCCCTCCCAAACTACCAGGGTAATTGAGTGTTTCTTTCGTACCGATTTTTTTTACTTCTCAATATGTACTAATGCCCTCTGTGTCTTGAATGCGATCTGAACTCATGTCCCATAGTTATACAAGTTAGGGCAACTCACGATGATGAGTATGAATCCGATCTCAATACATATTAGGTCGCATCCTACGTCGTATGTTACCCGGACTCATGATCTAAGCTCATATGAGTTAAAACAACTCATAGCTAGCCATGATACGGAGTCCAATTCCATACTTCTATATCTATATCTATACCTAATAATCAAGATGCAAATTTTTCACCTCTTTTTTGGTTCCATTTTTTTGGTCTGGCCTTCCACCTACTTGTGAGGACGGTGAAAACTCAATTCCTAATCCAAATCCAAATAGGAAAAAAAGAGAGTAGAATTCTATTCCTAATAATATTGTTATAAACAGCAATTTTCTTTTTTGCCGTAGAGACCAACAAGACTGGCCTTCCAACTACTTGTGAGGATGGTGAAAACCCAATTCCTAATCCAAATCCAAATAGGAAAAAAAGAGTAGAATTCTATTCCTAATAATATTATTATAAACAGCAATTTTCCTTTTTGCCTTAGAGAACAACGAGAGGACGGGAACGAGAACGGAGTCCAATCCAGATGCCTGTTTCCGTAAGTTCGGATTTCTTTTCCCTTCGAGAGCATGTTCTTTTTTTCCCTATTTAATGGCTGGTCCCATATAGAGGATAGAGCACACATTCTCTCTTTTTTATATTTTTTCTCCCTTTCCCTTATCGTTTCTTGTCCGGTTGGTTCCTCTATTTCTTTGTTACAAACTTTGTTTAGATTTCTCATGATTTTTTCCTTTTTCCATGTTCAAGTAATAATATGAAAATAGAAATAGAAATAGAAAGACAAATAACAATATAGTAATAATGAATATATTCAAGAGCACGTTCTTTTCCCTATTTATTGGCTGGTCCCGTATAGAGCAGAGAGCACACGTCCTCTCTTTTTTATATTTTTTGTTCTCCTTTCCCCTATCGTTTCATGCTTGGTCAGTTCCTATATTTCTTTGTTATAAACTCGTATTTGGATTTCTCATGATTTTTTTCCTTTTTTTTCCATGTTCAAGTAATAACTACGAAAATAAAAATAGAAAGATGACTAACAATATTACAATGGACATAAATATACACAACTATATCTATACTATCTAATAATAATGGTACAATTTCAGCCCATTTTTTCGTCCATTTATTTTTTTTGTCCCTCTCCCTTTAACTACCGGACAATGAAGAGTTTCTTCCATCTGGACTTTATATATATATATATATATATATATATATATATATATATATATATATATATATATATATATATATATATATATATATATATATATATATATATATATATATATAACCCGTGCTTATATAAGTTAAAATAGCTCTTGTCTAGCACGATACGGAGTCTGATTCTAAAATATATTGGGTCCGTGCTCATATGCATTAGAACAACTCTTGTCTAGTGATGATACATACGGAGTCCGATTCAAATATATATATAATAAAAGAGTTTCTTAGTTTTGTTTTTTTTAATTTTTTTTTATCTCCAAGGATGTCTGATTCTGTTATTCTCATGTCATACAGTTTTAAGTTTTTCCACGTTAGGTCCATGTCGTATGGGTTTAAGTTTCTTTTTTTTCAGGTTTTGTTCCTTTATTTTTCCTTGTCTGTTTTTCTTCCACGTTCTACTTCCTTTTTTTTACCTTTTCTTTTGTCACGTTCGGTCTCTGAATGTTGACTCCCGAGTCTTTTTCTTCGTTTGATTTTATATATTGTTTCGTTCTAATTTGTTCTGTTGTTTCCATAAAATTAAAAAAATACAAATATAATATTATGGATCTTTTAACTCTTGGTAAAATAATTTTTTTATTATAACCGGTTAAACTTTTGATCTAACTAATCAAATTTTAAATTGAAATATTGACCAATTTGTTGTTTGTCTGGTCTAAATAAGTTTGTCTCTAAACTCAGTGCAATCTCAAACAATGGTTACATGTGGCAAACTTAAAAAAAAGTCTCCCGTCATATTCATCATAATCATCAGCAGATATGTTAGTTCTTGATTATGGGCCTATAAAGAAAGTCGTATAACTCGATATTTCACTATATCAATGCATATAGATGGTAAATATTTATGTGCTTTGTAACTGGAGGAGAAAAAAACTATAAAGATTGTATTTTAAATTCGATATGGACTTAATAGGATATTGTTGTATTATTGTCAATATTAGCTTATATTATAGATGTCATGATCATCGGATTGAATCTCTATAAAAAAGTAAAATATAAATAGATATATACCATTTTGTCATCTTCTTCATAAATGTAAAATAGTTTTTTTCTTCCATTACAACGCACGGGCATATTTTTAGTTAATATAAAGAGCCAAAATTTATGTCGTAATAATTTTCTTTAGCCTCTTCTATCCAACTCGGTTTGTTCCCGTGTTACCCGACTCCATCGTGTTTTACTTTTTCAGACAGTCCACAGTTCCTTTTATTTTTTTTGTCTCAATTTTTCCCGAGTCTACCCACGCGCTCAACTCGTTGGCCTCGCACGTTTCACCAGCAGTGCGCCCCACTCGCCTTCGCACCCGCTCCTCAAAGTCTGTTATGTCGGCCCTATGCACTGCACCACGCCTGTGCCTTGTCGGCTCTGCGCCCTCACCACACCACGCAAACCGTGCAGATTCCGAGCCCTGCCAGCTATGCATGCGCCAAGAGCCCGGACTCTTTGTGCTACGCCGGCCGCATGTGCCCTGTGCAATGAAGAACCACCTGTGGCCCGTGCATGACTATTCTGGTGAAGATGGACGACTAACCTGTGTGTGTTGTAAGATGCTTTAAAGGTATCAATACATATCATCGTCGAGGGTGTCAATATAATATTGTTGCCACCGGATTCAAAGATGACAGAACTCTGAATGTGAGGAAGATGTTAACAACTTAAGAGTGAAAAAAAACAACACGTTACAATGCACAGACATTTTTGCTAGTATTACTTATTAGGTTTCATTGCAACATATGTGTTTTTGCTAGTAAAAAACAGAAAAGAAAAAGGAAAAAGTGGCGGAACAGACGATGGGAAAACCTGCGGAAGAACTCAGAACTACCACAAAAAAAACCGGACCATGTAAAAACAGAAAAGAAGAAAACAAAAAGAAACGGATCAGAAAAAAAGCGGAACGAACCAAACGGAAAAGAAGAAAACATAAAAGGCGGCGGATGACAGAAAAAGCGGACCAAACGTATAAAACAGAAAAGAAATGATGGAAATTAAGAAATTCTTCCCTCGTTTAATATTAGGTTAAGATAAAATTAACACGTTTTCTTTTCCCTCGATTCGATTCCAAGTACCATGCTTTGACCATTATTTCTGGTTTGTGATGTAATACATGACTTCAAATTGGTAGGGTATCAAAGTATTTTTGGTTGCGATATGATTGTCGATGTTTGACCACTGATAGCCTGTCACGGGGTCCTCGGGGCAGTATGTTCCGGGCTTCAGCGTATGCAGAACTCGACAGTTAACGCAAGAGACAGTCGATTTATCCTGATTCGGGCCCTCGATCATAGATCGAATAATAGCCCTACGTCCAGTCGACATTAGCCTTTGCGTTGGATTGGTTGTAAAGTGTCGCGTTGTACAATTGTTGTCTGAACCCCCGATCCAAGGAGCCCTGCCCTCCTTTATATAGTCAGGAGGCCAGATTCCTAGTCAGTTTACAATGAGAGTTCCTAGTAGAATTACAGAATAATACTACTACTAAGATTACAGAGGAAGAATCCTAGTTAGGCTAGTTCTTCTCCCTTCCTTGCGGGGTATCCCGTGGGTCCCGCACCAACAAGCCCCCGAGCACTTCATAGTTGAGTTCTGGAAGCCTCGTCTTGTTCCTTTAAGTTTTGTCGAGCAGGAACAAGCGTCGTCCAAGTGCTTTCTTGAGCAAAACCGTGCAGCGCTTCGTGGGATCTTTGCGTGGTGTGTACCTTCTTGAAGAAAAAAGTACCCCCATTTGGATGTAGCCCCCGAGCCTCTTGCTGTTTGGTACAAGGAGCTTGAGGGTCTTTCCTTGAAATCTTCCTGATTCTTCGTTGAAAGGTTCCTGAGCATATACCCGGTTTCCTTGTTGAAAAGAGCTCTGATTTAGCTATGTTCGGGTTCTTTTGTCGAAAAGAGCTCGGATATAGCTATGTCCAGGTTCTTTTTGTCTTGTGGCCTTGAAGTCGTCTGTCTTGAAGAATTGTTCTGAGTGATGTGCGCTTTTTTTGAAGGAAAAAGTGCACTCACTGAGTGTAGCCCCCGAGCCTCTTGCTATTTGGAACAAAAAGTTGGAGGGTCTTGGGTCTGAGTTGTTCGAAAGAACTATATACCTCTCCTTTTGCAGCCCCAAGCATATATCCGGGTTGTTTTGTTCAGGAAGAACTCGGATGCAGAGTCTTTGCTTATTCTCTGGTGGTCTGCTGTTGTTAGATGTAGTTGTATGGTGGTGGTTAAGTGTAAATGCCTTTTGTTCACGGGTTATACTGTGTTGGTATATTCTTCCGAATATACTCATCTTTGAGTACTGTTCCTTCACGCCTGAGTCCTCTTTCACTGAATTCTGTCTTTTCACTGTGTCCTTCATTAAGCTTGTTTCGTTGGTGCTCCTAGTCCATGTGCACCGCTCCTTCGGTCTATAAATACCCTCCTGGAGTGCTGTCTTGATTCGTTGAGCGTTTTGTTTTTTGTTCTGAAGCCTCTACAGTTATGAATATGGTAGTTTGTGAGATAGAGTAGCCCTCGGGCGTGTTTCGTAGTTCCTGTGTGTCTTATCGTAGCTGGAGGAAGTCTTGTGATAGGGATTAGAGGTAGGCTAATCCCGCAGCAGCAATGTACCAGGATGTACGTGGTGGTAGTTGGAGGAAGTCTTGTGATGTGGGCTTCATTCCTTCATCTGGCAGTTCTGGGTTGATCCTCGTCGCCTGTCCTGAGACTGTCCGGTGCAGATCAACACCATATCCAGCATCACATCGGTCTTGGGTAGACAGATGCCTGCCGGCCTTCTCTGCTCCATGTTGTCCTGCCGTGCTGCTGATTTCCATCTTAGATGCACTGCGTCCGTCCTTTGAAGAAAACAGTGTAGCCAAGGGCGGTTTGTCCTTCTGAGTAGCAATTTGGGACACGTAGTCGTTCCAGAGCCTAGCCGTGTTCGGGTTCCTTTTTGCTACTTTGCTTTTTGTGGTACCGAGTTCGTTGGGTCTTGTAAGATTTATAATCTTCTATTTTTGAAGTCGCTTGTAATGGAAAGAATCTTGTCTTCTGAGTTGTCATTTATTTTTCTGCTGTAGTTCCGGTTGTTCATGAGATTCCCAAGTTCTTTCCGTAAGAACCGAGTTCTTATGTTCCTTGTGAGGTAGCCCTTCTTTTCTTCATTGTTGACGGGTTGTTTTTGCAGTAATCTAATAACTCTGCAGTAGTGCTAGATGGATAAGTCTGAAATCTACCCGTTGAATTGTACCGTTGTGTGGATTTGTGCCCTCTGTCATTTTAGCTGTGTCAGTAAATGGACCATTGCATTCTCACACGGTGCTTTAACAGGCCTGGTGGGCCGTTTTTATCGCTGTAAAATCTATTTAATGACCCTTCATCTTCTCTTTCTTTACTGCCCTTCTCTTGCCTTGAAACCCTAGCTTTCAGAAATCCGCCGTCGCCATTGCCGCCGCCATCTTAGCACCGCCGTCCAAGCCTTCTCTTCCCCTAGTTCCTTCTTGCCTCCGTTAGTACATGGGTAGGAAGAAAACCGTGAGCAAGTCCCAGGAAACCTTCATGGACGAGGAGTCGTCTCTTTCCATGATCGAAAACTAGGAGTTCGTGGCCATGAGGGCTGCCCAGAAAGCTTGGCCGGCTCCAACTGCGACTGAAGACCAACTTCGTGAGCTTGTCGGCGATGGTCTGATCCAGAGCAAGGCCATTGCTGAACGGAGAGTTCCAGGCGAACATCGGGTCCCTGCTCTAGGTCCTGGTGAGATCATCCTTTTCGTCTCTTTAATCCGTGCCGGTCTTTGCCTTCCTGCTTCCACCTTCCTTCATCAATTTCTTGGTTATTTTGGGGTTAGTCTGAACCATCTAACTCCCAATGCCGTCCTCCATATTTCTATTTTCGTACACTTCTGTGAAGCTTTCCTTGGAATTCCTCCTTCTCTTTCTCTTTTCTATCACTTTTTCGTCTGAAGCCTCAACCCCGCCGTGAAGATACCAATGTTCTTGGCAGCTATGGAATTCAGTTTCGCCAGGGTCTAAAAAGCAAGTTCTTTGACTATGACCTGGTTGATTTTGTGAGGGATTGGCGCGCTGATTGGTTCTATGCCGCCAATTTGATTCCTTCTCTTGTCGTGCATTCTAGATTTGGTCCCTCGGTTAACGTCCTATGGGAAAAGAACTCCCTGACTCCAGTCGAGCTCCAGGCGATCCAGCCATTCCTTGAGCGGATAAGCACTCTAAAACAGCAGGGCTTGACCAGTTTCGGAATCATCTCAAGTTTTCTTCGCCGTCGTGTCCAACCTCTGAAGGAGCGAGAGAACTTTGGCTTCGAGTACTCTGGGGCTGAGGATCCTTCGCGAATGGTCCCTGCTCTTGAGTTGACCAATGAGGAAGTTCTCAAGCGTCTTCAGAAGATGCTGAAGGGGGCAAGCGTTGTCCTGCTTACTGTCTCTGAGTTCTCTGCCAACAACCTCCTCCAGCTGTGAGTAGTTTTCTCTTCTACTTTTTGTATTTCTTTTGCTGTATCTATTTTTGCTTAATTTTCCTTGTCTTGTTGTTTTATTCTTTTTGTAGGAATTGGGGCGCAACTTTGTTGACCCGATCTCTCTTGATGCCGCCCCTGCCGTGGTGAATACTAGGGAGAACCTTGCTGGGGCTTCTGTAACCAGTAAGTTCCCAATCACCACTGTGTTTCCTAGAGTTTCTTCCGGAGTTGTTGATGTATATGAAGAATATGTTCCACGTCCAGTCCCTCGAGGTCCTCATAGTGTCTTGAAGAGGGGGCGAGCAGATGGTTCTTCATCTAGTTTACCCGCTTCCAAGAAGTCTCGCCAGCCAAGTACTCGTCCAGGTACTCCAGTTGTAGCTAGCATGCTCTTAGGTGAGCATATTAATACACTCTGTTCCTTTGCCTTCTTGTTTTTGTCTTGAACCGAGTACTTTTGTTCTTTTTTTAGCTGGTGCTATGGTGGCCTTGGCCGAGACTGAGGAAGAAGAGGGTGATGACGCACCCCTTATCACATGGCGGTGAGTTATTTTTCTTATTTTGCTGCTATCGAATCCCTCCTCTTTGTTTTGACTTTGGTCTTGACTTTTTGTAGTAAGCGGTCGTCGGGTATGAGTTCTTCTGAGGCTCCTGCTCTGGGTTCTTCTATGGCTCCAGAGCCGGGTTCTTCCGTAGCTCTGGTACCGAGTTCTTCCGGGGCTCCGGTACTGGCTATACCGCTCCTACCGCCTAGTGGCAGGGATGTTTTTGCTACCGTGGTTCCTCCCACGAGGTCTTCTTTTTGTTTTATGAAGAAGAAGATAGCTGGGTGAGTGGATTCTTGTTTCATCTCTTTGCTTCTGTTCTCCTTTTCTCTTGTTCTCATTGGCGAGTTCTTTTATCAACTTTCAGGCCTTCGTCTTCTCTCGTCCCCCGTCGACTTCTTCTCAGCCCTCTGTTGTGCCGCCGAGTACTGAGCCTCAGGATTCGCAGTGCACTGTTAGTGAAGTGGTTGTGGGGGCGACAAGGCCTTCCGGTGACGATGCTACTGCTGTCTTGGCTGCCCCGGAGGTGATCGTGGCCATTGCCTCATCTAGGGAGGCAGCCGGGACTTCCCATGATGTGTCTTTGGCCTTGTCTTCTCCGCGTCGGCCGTCTTCTCCCTCCGCTCCTCTTTCTGCTGAAGATGTGGTTCATCAATTCGATGCCACTCATCGGTTGTCAGAGTTGACCGCTTCTTGGGGAGAGTTCGCGACCTTTGCGACTTCTTTTGGAGAAAAACTCCAAGTAAGTTTTCTAAAGTTCTTTCTTTGGATGTCCGTCTTTCTCCTGTTCTTATGCCTTCTTTCTCTCTTTCTTTTTTGTTCAGTCCTTCTCTCGGGACCATACCAGCTTCTTCTTCTCGTCGGAAACTGAGAAGAAGTTGTCTTCTGAGTTGAGCGCCCTGAAGGCAGAGCTGGATCTCTGCCAGGCCGAGATGGAGGCTGAGCGTAAAACGCATCAGAAGGAGGAACAAGGTCTTCATGCCCGGGTTGTTGAGGCCGAGAAGCAGAGGGATGCCACTATCCAGGAGGCCTCAAAGAATTTGGAGGCCATGAAAAACTTGGAGGCTGTGAAGAAGGAGTGCAACGGTATTGCGGGTTCTTTTTGTGTCCTTCTGCATTCAAACTCTCCTCTCTACTGACTTGTTGTTTGTTGCCTTGTCCAGCTCTTCGGGTCGAAAAGCAGAAGCTCTCGGAGGGCGTTGATGAAATGAAGACTCTTGTTCGCACGAGTCACAACAAGGCTGAGGAGGTAATTACTCATACTGAGGACGAACTTGCGCTTGCTAAGTTGATTAGGTGTGGAGCTAATAGAGATCTTGTGCAGGCCCAAAAAACTATTGAAGACTTGTCTGGCAAGTTGGTGACGGCTACTGAAAACTAGAAAGCTTTGTGGAAATCCTTTCGTTCAGTAGCCGACGTTCTCTGAACTCCAGCGGATGATGGGCAATCTTGGGCTCAGTTGATTCCTCGAATTCCAACTCGTTTCCAAGAGTTCATGAAGAGGTGCGCCCAACTGTGTACCAAGAATGTCCTGGCCCAGGTTCGAGTTCTTGCTCCAGCGGCTCCTTTGTCCAAGATAGCAAAGGAAGCTGACAGTCAACAATACATTGATGCCATTGAGAGGATGGAGCCTGAGGTTGAAGACTTAGCTAGTAGAATAGTAGATAATCTTAATATTGTTATCTCTTCTCCTGATGATGAGGCTTGATGTATTTGCCCGTGCCTTGTAATATGACATTATACTTCTTTTTGAATGAAATTTTTTTGTTGATGTCTTCTTTGTCTGGATGCCTTGTTTATTCCTTGGATGATTTGTCCAATTGGTCAGAGTTACTTGAATTGCCGAGTACTTTGTCTTGCTTTCGTCTTTGCCTTGTAAACAATTCTGTGTGCTATCTTGTCAAACTTTCTTGATTTGTCGAGTACTTTTCTGTCCCATGTAAACAACTCGTTATATATAGATCTTTAGTGTTTGACAACCTTTCTTGATCTATCGAGTGCTTTTCTGGTCTTCTTTTGTGCCATGTAAACAACTCGTTATATGTAGATCTTTGTGTTCTTGGGTATCTCCAGTGTAGCCCCCGAGCCTCTTGGTATTTGGAACAAGTAGCTGGAGGGTCTTGTCTTGAAATGGCTCTGGTCTATGCTCAGGCTTAGTTTTAGCCATTTTACTTTTTATTTCGGGTGTTAGCTTGTTAGCTACCCTCATCGGCGGGCTCAAGCGTCTTTTCAGCTATTTTGCTCTCGGCCGGGATGCTCAGGCATATTTTCAGCCATTTTTCTTTTTAGTTCGGGTGTTAGCTTATTAGCTACCCTCATCGGCGGGCTCAAGCGTTTTTCAGCTATTTTGCTCTCGGCCGGGATGCTTAGGCGTCTTTTCAGCCATTTTGCATTTTATTTCGGGTGTTAGCTTGTTAGCTACCCTCATCGGTGGGCTCAAGCATCTTTTCAGCTATTTTGCTCTCGGCCGGGATGCTCAGACGTCTTTTCAGCCATTTTGCATTTTATTTTGGGTGTTAGCTTGTTAGCTACCCTCATCGGCGGGCTCAAGCATCTTTTCAGCTATTTTGCTTTCGGCCGGGATGCTCAGGCATCTTTTCAGCCATTTTGCATTTTATTTCGGGTGTTAGCTTGTTAGCTACCCTCATCAGCGGGCTCAAGCATCTTTTCAGCTATTTTGCTCTCGGCCGAGATGCTCAGGCATCTTTTTAGCCATTTTGTATTTTATTTCGGGTGTTAGCTTGTTAGCTACCCTCATCGGCGGGCTCAAGCATCTTTTCAGCTATTTTGCTCTCGGTCGAGATGCTCAGGCGTATTTTCAGCCATTTTGCTTTTAAGAAACAACTCGGAGGAAGCCATGATGAGACATATGTTTGTCGAGAAAGAATCATCTTTATTGATCTTGAATATTGATATGTCACAATGATACATATGTTTTTGGTGAGCGCTATCTTTGTTGATCATGAACGTTGATCTCTTGTGTCTTGTATACATATTTTCCCTTGATTTGTTTTTATGCGTAGAATCTTCGTAGCTGACTGATGTGCCATGTATTGTTGACATCTTTTCCATCTTCAGTTATGAGCTTGTATGTGCCCAGACCGATGACTTTTGTGACGATAAAAGGACCTTCCCATGGACTGAGTAGTTTGTGGTGTCCATTGGTTTTTTGTATTTTTCTCAGTACTAGGTCTCCGACTTGTAATGATTGAGACTGGGTATTCTTGTTGTAGTGGCACCTTAGTCCTTGGAGGTATCTTGCTGATTGTAGGGTAGCGTTTACTTTGACTTCTTCTATACTATCGAGTTCTAATCTTTGGGTGTGCTCTGCTTCTTCTTCGTCGTATTGCTCTATTCTTAGTGACATCCAGATCAAGTCTGCGAGTAGTACGGCTTCTGATCCGTACACCACGAAGAAGGGTGAGTATTCGGTGGCTCTGCTTATTTGAGTCCATAGCCCCCATACAACCTTGGGTAATTCTTCAATCCATTTTGATCCGTAGTCTACTAGTTCTTCATATAGTCTTGGTTTTAATCTAGCTAGTATGAGTACATTTGCCCTTTCGACCTGTCCGTTGGCCTCTGGATGTGCGACTGATGCATAATCTATTTTGAAACCGCAGTCCTGTGCCTAACTTTGGAATTCTATGGCCGTGAAGGGAGAACCCAAATCTGTGATGATTCGATTGGGCATGCCGAAGCGGTGCATAATGTCTTGGATGAACTCGACTGCTTTGGTTGCGCTGTATTTTGCTAGTGGTTTGAATTCAATCCATTTTGGTGAACTTGTCAATTGCCACGAAGATGTACTTGAAGCCGCCTTTTGCTTTCTTGAGGGGTCCTACTTGATCCAGCCCCTAGCAGGAGAAGGGGCAAGCAGGTGGTATGCAGATGAGGTTGTGGGCTGGCACATGAGCCTGTCTTGTGAACATCTAACAACTTTTGCATCTTCTGACAAGTTCTTTTGCATCTTTCAAAGCGGTTGGCCAGTAGAATCCTGTGCGAAATGCCTTGCCTACTAGTGTTCTTGAAGCGGCATGATTTCCACAGCAACCTGAGTGTATTTCGCCTAGGATTTCTTTGCCTTCTTCAAATGAGACGCATTTTAGGAGTACCCCTGATGATGCGGCTCTTCTGTAGAGCTTGTCCCCTACTAGGACGTAGTTTTTGCTTCTGCGAACAACTCGGGTAGCTTCCTCTTTATCTGCTAGCAACTTATTTTCTTTGATATAATCAATAAAAGCTTGTGTCCATGAAGTGTTGATTACCAGAATCTAGTTGCCTTTAGCTGTGAGTTTTGGGGTTGTCCCACCGGGTTGTTTGATAGAAGAAGCTGATAACTCCTCTATGAATACGCCGGGTGGGACCTTTGCCCTATCTGATCCGAGCTTGGCGAGGACATCTGCTACAATGTTGGAATCGTGCAGGACATGTAGAATTTCTAATCCTTGGAAATGTTTTTTGAGTTTTTGGATTTCAGCGTAGTAAGCACCCATGTTTTCTTTGGTGCAATCCCAATCTTTGTTGACTTGGTTGATGACTACTGCCAAATCGTCGTATACGAGTAATTGCTTGATTCCGAGGGTAATTGCCACTCGTAGCCCGTGGATGAGAGCTTCGTATTCTGCTTCATTGTTGGTAGCTTGCCATAATATCTGAAGGACATACTTGAGTTGTTTTCCGTCTGGAGAGATTAGGAGGACGCCCGTACCGGCTCCGCCTAGCTTGAGTGGTCCATCAAAGTACATCTTCCAGTGGTCAATGATTGTATTTGATATAGGTTGTTGAATCTCTGTCCATTCGGCAACAAAGTCGGCAAGGGCTTGAGATTTAATTGCTTTCCGTGGGGTGAAATCAATGTTGAGAGCACCGAGTTCAACTGCCCACTTAGATATGCGCCATGTTGCGTCTCTGTTGTGTAAGATGTCTCCGAGTGGGAAATCTGTTACCACGGTAATCTTGTGGCTTTCAAAATAGTGGCGAAGCTTGCGTGAAGTGATCAATAGGGCGTAGAGTAGTTTTTGCACATGTGGGTACCGGATTTTTTATTCTGACAGTACTTCGCTGGTGTAGTATACTAGGTGTTGTACTTTTATACACGTGCCCTTCTTCCTCTCTTTCCACTACTATTGCCGTGCTGACTACAGTAGAAGTTGCCGCAATGTATAGCATCATGTCTTCGTCTTGCTTTGGAGGTGTTAGGACTGGTGAGGATGTGAGGTATGCCTTAAGTTTCTTGAAAGCTTCATTGGCTTCTTCTGTCCACTCGAACTTGTCTGTCTTCTTTAGTAGTTTAAAGAAAGGTAATCCTTTTTCGCCAAGTCTTGAAATGAAACGATTGAGTGCCGCCATGTAGCCTGTTAGTTTTTGCACATCTTTAACGCTTCTAGGAGGGCCCATCTCTGTTATGGCTCGAATTTGCTTGGCGCTTGCTTCGATTCCATGATGACTGACCAAGAATCCGAGTAGTTGTCCTGAAGGAACTTCGAATACACACTTGTTTGGGTTCAATTTCCACCTCCATCTTTTTAGATTCTCGAAGGTTTGTTTTATGTCTTCAATCAGTGCATCCGGGTTCTTTGTTTTTACAACCACATCATCCACGTATGCTTCTACGTTTTCGCCGATCTGATCTCCAAGGCATGTTTGGATAGCTCTTTGGTAAGTGGCTCCAGCATTCTTGAGTCCAAACGACATGGTCTTGTAGTAGTAGGCGCCGAACGGAGTGATGAAAGATGTCTTGCTTTGGTCCTGTTCTTTTAATGCGATCTGGTGATATCCGGAATAGCAGTCCAGAAAGGATAATAGGGCAGATCCTGCTGTTGAATCGACTATCTGATCAATGCGTGGTAGCCCGAACGGATCTTTCGGGTAGTGTTTGTTGAGATCTATGTAGTCGACACACATGCGCCACTCATCCATATTCTTTTTCTGTACTAGAACTGGGTTTGCTAGCCAATCTGGATGAAGGATTTCTCTGATGAATCTGGCTGCCATTAGTTTTGTAATTTCTTTTTTAATTGCTACCTTCTTGTCGGGAGAGAATCATCGTAGTCGTTGTTTCACACGCTTAGAGCCTTCATTGATATCAATTCTGTGCTCAGCCAACTCTCTTGGGACCCATGGCAAGTCGGCCGGCTTCCAAGCGAAGATATCTTTGTTGTCCTGAAGAAAGTTGGTGAGCGTGAGTTCCTATTTTGCTGATAGGTGTGCATTGATGGTTGCCGTTTATGAGGGATCACCGGTGCCCAGGTCGATTTGCTTGACGTCGGTTTCTTTTGGTGGTGCTAGGATGCCTAGCTTTTTAGCCGGTATCTCAAGTTTTTCTTGACTTACTTCTGCGGCAATAGTGGCTATTTCTTTTCTCCCATTGTTTGCTTGTGCTCTTGCTGTAATTTGAATAGCCTGAACATCACAGTCAAATGCACGCTTTAAATCACTCCGAAGAGAAAGAACACCGTTAGGCCCTGGCATCTTAAGCAATAGGTACGGATAATGCAGTATTGCCATGAATTTTGCTAGTGCCGGGCGCCCGAGGATTGCGTGATATGATGAATCGAAGTCTGTGACTTCAAACTTGATGAACTCTGTACGGTAGTTTGAGGGAGTTCCGAAGGTAACCGGTAGAGTGATTTGTCTAAGTGGCATTACTGCCTTGCCGGGTACTATGCCATAAAAAGGTGTGCTTGTTTGTGTGATCATCCCGGCGAGTTGTAGTCCCATCTTCCTTAGAGTTTCTGAAAAATGATGTTGAGTCCGGCTCCTCCGTCGATTAGTACTTTTGTAACAGTCATACCGGCAATGGTTGGATCTAGAACCAATGGGTAATGGCCTGCGTTTCCTACGCTGGTCCATTGGTCTTCTCTTGAAAATTAGATTGGATACTCTGACCAATTAAGATATCTTGGTGTAGCAGGTTTTGCTGCCATGATAGTTCGTAATGCTAGTTTTTCGTGATGTTTGCTTCTGGAATCTGGAACCCTAGCAAAGATTACTGCCACTATTCCCCTAGATTTTTGGAATCCCTTGTCTTCAAGGTTGTCTCCTTCTTTTTTCTGATTGTCTTCTTTATTGTTTCCCTTGCTATCTTTTATAGTGTATCTTTCGTTGAAGGTGTAGCAATTTCCGATGGTGTACTTGCTGTTGGGGTGCAAGGGACAACATATGTTCTCAATGTCGTCATTGCTATTGTGTTGTCTGGACCACGCTTTCTCTCCTGATGTCTGCTGTTTCAAGGAATTTGCCTATCCGGGTTGTCTCTGTTGTTTCTATCCGGGAATCTTTCTCGTGTCTTCTCCTCTGCAGTAATCATTTTTCCACTATTCTTCTAAATTCTTCATTGTTTCTTGGGTTTTCTTTGCAGAAGTCTTGAAATTGTCACCTAGCCATGATTCCGTGAGAGAAGGCTTCGATTACTTCTCGTTGTGTGATGTCATGTACTTGAGCTCATAGTTCGCCAAATCGTCGATAGTAATTTCTGAGACTTTCACCTCCTTTTTGCTTGAGTCCTTTTAACTCTGTGTGGGTGATTGGATGTGTAATAATTCTCGTGAAATTTTCACAGAAAGCTCTTTGCAAGTCTTCCCAATTTCTGATTGATCCTGGATTTAATTTGTCAAACCATTGGAGTGGCATGGTTTCTAGGGCCATGGGAAAGAACAAGGTTTTGATGTCATCGTCTCCTCCGGCCAATTCAATGGATTGTGAGTAAATCCTGAGCCATTGCTTTGGTTCGGTCTTGCCATCATACTTGGAGTGGTTGGACGGCTTGAACTTGTGAGGTAGTCGTATTGAAGCAAGTCTGTTCGCAAAACAGGGGAATCTATCGTGCGTTCTGGCTTCCGTATATTCTGATTTTGCGCCCCCTTCTTGCCAACTATTGTCTTGGTGAGAGTAGCTCTGCGTGGCTGTTCGAGTAGGTGCTTTGCTTCTGGTCTTTCTTGGTTGCTCGACTCGGTTGTTTTGACTGTGATTTCTTCGGCTCTCTCCGTTGTGACTTCTAGTTGGTCCAAGTCTTTCGAAAGCGGACTTCCTTTGATTTTGATCTTCCTATTCATGAGATGTTGCCCTTTCGTCGTGCGTTTTAAGAACTGTTGATCGGAGAAAATCTCGAAGCTGTTCTTGTTTTTCATTGGGATATGAGGTCGCCCTGAGTTCTTCTAGTGCTTCTCGTATCTTATCGTAGGGTGTATTTGCTGCTCGTCCTTCTTCAATCTCTCGTTCTGATTTTCTTCTATTGTACTCAGCTAGGTCTGATTCATATTTGATCCAAGTGTCCTTTCGCTGCTTAGCACGGCGTTGACATCCTTGTTTCAATTTGTTCTTTCTTTCTCTCGCTTGCCTCTGACTCTCAGTCTCACCATCGTGCCCCTGGATAAATGGTGATATGTTGGATTCGGATTCATCTGAAGACCTCACGTCAGGTACTTCTAGGGGGATCAATGGTGATCGAGGACAGCGGATCATGAATACTTCTCTAGCATGAGTTGTTCTGTCATCGTCGTTGATTTCCGTACTGCCAGAGCTGTTGATAACTTCAGTAGATGTTTCAAGGTCATAGATCGAATCTCCTTCTTGGTAGGGTAGAGTTTTTGTCATCGTATCGTCGACTAGTTGGGTGTCGTCATCCTCAGGAATGGTACCTGGCCAGTGAACGGTGCAGTCTTAAGAAGTTATAGTTAGAACAAGACCTTCCCGGGCTCCCTTCAGTGGCATTTTGAGCACCGGATCGAGGAATCCTTCGGGCCGTGTCTGATTAGATGTCGCCATGTTGTGGAGTCCGAACGGAAGAGGACCCAACTTCTTTGAAGTATTCTGAGTGTATTCTGAGTAGTATTCTTGATAGGTTGACGTCATGTTCCGGAGCTTTTTCAGAAAAGAACTCGGTTTTCCGAAAGAACTCGGATAAGACTTCGTCTCGGAAGTGGAACTTGAGTTCAAATCGGATGCGTGAAGTCGCGGAATCCAAGTTGGATCGGAAATTACAGGCTGCGCGAATCTTTCGACAAGCTGATCTGTTGTTGTCGTCGAAATGAAAAAGTCCTGATGATGATCTGAATCTTCGAGGAGACGACCTTGGAGCTTACCGTCGTCGACTGCCTCGCAGATCCATGAACCGAAGATGAAGATTGATCCCTTCGAGAAGATCATGTTATCGAGGTCCATCGAGCTCTCGGATGCAAAGTCGCCGAAAGCCCCTACCTGGCGCGCCAGCTGTCGATGTTTGACCACCGATAGCCTACCACGGGGGTCCCCGGGGCAGTATGTTCCGGGCTTCAGCGTATGCAGAACTCGACGGTTAACGCAAGAGACAGTCAATTTATCCTAGTTCGGGCCCTCGATCGTAGATCGAGTAATAGCCCTACGTCCCGTCGGCGTTAGCCTTTGCGTTGGATTGGTTGTAAAGTGTCGCGTTGTACAATTGTTGTCTGAACCCCCGATCCAAGGAGCCCTGCCCTCCTTTATATAGTCAGGAGGCCAGATTCCTAGTCGGTTTACAATGAGAGTTCCTAGTAGGATTACAGAATAATACTACTACTAAGATTATAGAGGAAGAATTCTAGTTAGGCTAGTTCTTCTCCCTTCCTTGCGGGGTATCCCGTGGGTCCCGCACCGACAATGATATCAGATTTGTATAGTATATATCTTTTAAATTTTACTAGCAAATATACACATGCTTTAGCCGACTTATTAAACTTGGAGATTTAAGCAAGATCATGACTAGTTTACAACAATGTTTATATTTGCACTTCTCCTATATTTCATATACCTAAATTTTAAGATGTTTTCAGGCAACACTTTTGTACTACCAATTAGTATAAGTGAATTGTCACTTTTATGATATGTTATTTGTCTTTATGTCATAACATATCAAATTTTTGTCCATATCATACTATAGAAATAATTATAAATTGTTGAATTGTCTTTGTGTCATATCAGATTTTGTTAGGTTTTTGGTTTTGTCTAATGAGTTTTTTATTCTCGGAACAAAAAATTACAGATTGTGTCTATAGAAATTGCAACGTACTAAAACTACAATTTTAGTATAAAATATATGCGATAATTGTCGCTGAAAAAAAAACTAAAATTCAGACACTTGAAATTTAGCAAATCCCTTATGTTTGGTTTAAACTAAATTAGAAAATACTAAAGTTCATTTAATATTTGTGTATTATTAATAATATTAAAACCTATTTATAAATATACTATCAAATAGTTTCAATGCATCATTAGTAATATTAAAATTAAATAATTAGTCACTATTTATGGAAATAAAACTTTTAAATAGATTCATGATACATTGTTCTTTTGCGGATATGAACGGATATTCCATATTTTTTACAAATACAAATCTAGAATCGGATAGAGAAAACCTGAAAAATGAATTATATACATTCATTTAGTATCCACATTAGAAACTGATAAGAATATAGATATCAGTATTAAAGTTTTAATTGATACGTATGTTGGATAATTCATATATCTATTTTTCATTTTCCATCCCTATCTGGCCGTGCTTGTTGGCGTCGATTGGCTGCATGGCATGGCTGGTTTTGAAGCGTAGCTGCAATGCGGTGTGGGAAGTCCAATTGAGTTGGGTTAGCGCTTTGGCAGAGTGGAGCCGGGCCGGCAGCATGTCAGGGCCGTAGAGGAAGCTTGTCGTGGTCTTGATCATAGTGGCAGCAGCAGTTGTTGTGATTGGCTGCGGCCCTGGCCTCTGTCTTGTTCCAATGGGAACCTTAAGCAAGGCCGGCGGTGCCTGCATCAAGGAGCCGGGTCACCGCCATGATAAGTGCCAATGTCCAAGTTGCCTCAGTGTGAGTCAAAACCAGTGATCACCGAAACCACCCCCAGCTCCAGGACCTCATCCCTGATGTGTACATTGGAGAACTCCAGCAGCACGAACCGCAAACACAATCATCACCGATGTATTGGAGAACTCCTGCAGCACGAAAGGTTGCAAACACCATCAGGTGATGTCGCATGCGACGACCCAGGCACCCTTTGTTGTTGCGCAACCCCTTGTTGAGCACTTTTACGGACTCCATTGCCATCTTGCATTCTCGGTGCCAGAGACCCTGCTCCAGCTCCTCCACTACCATTCGCCACAAATCAAGTTCAAGAAATCAGCATCCGTCACAACTGCACTATTTTGTTAGTGACAACATTTTTAAGTGGTAGCAACCCGATGATGAACAGATCACCTCTTATATGGCTTCATATGATAGAGTTTGAATTCATCACTGAATTTTGCTGCTTCTTCATCAACCCTTTGTTTCAGCCTCCTCCAGGTCCTAAGCATGTCTGCCTGTATTAGGCCACCATACAGCGTCTCAAAGGTGATCTTTTGGGGAAGAAAACCTTTCTCTATCATCTCCATGAAGAACTGGCATGCCTCCCTCCGCTTCTGACTTGCACAAAAGCCATGGATCAACAAGGTGTATGAATCAAGATCAGGACCTACAGTGCTTTCACACATATCGCTCCAAATGTCCTTAACAGTTCCATGTCGATTCAGCTTTATAAACATTCCAAGCAATATGTTGTAAGTGTGAATATCCGGTGCAGTCAGTGAACCAGGTTGCTTCATCTTATTGTACAGTTGCAAGGCACCACTCACATCATTTCTCCCCCGATATTCCTTGAAGAAGCAATTGTAGGTAGCTGGGGAGGGACATACTCCCTCAGCAACCATCTCATCAAGCAAGGTCTCAGCATCTTCCAATCTCCCACAGGAGGCAAGGCACTTTATCACAGATGTGTATGTTGCCACTGTGGGGCAAATGCCTCTATCTTTCATTGAGCGGAACATACAGACACACAACTCAGGTTTATGTGCACGACTGTAAACATGCAGGATGATTGAGTAGCTGGTTACATCCGGGTCAATTCCCCTGTCACGCATCTCCTTCAAGACATCCTCTGCGGAATGAACTGTTCTATCAAATCTGTAATCAGGGTGCAAACTTGCATGTCTGCAGATACCATTTAGAAGAATGTTATATGTAACTATGTTGGGTTCTATCCCATGATCAAGCATATCTCTTAGTAACTTCTGAGCCATGTCACTCCGGTTAACCTTGCACCATCCATATATTAAAATAGTGTACATCTTTTCATTTGGATCATACTTGTATTTCCTCTTATTAAATATCTCCATAGCAACCTGCAATGGTGATAAAAAATTGAAAAGAAAAAAATAGTAACTGAATCTCATGAATTCCTCAAAAAGAGAAAATAATAAGCTAACCAAGGTTAGAGTGATAGCTCATAGCTGAGATATGAAGTTCAAACACTAGGTAGCCAGATAGTGTTTTTATTAACTTTCTGATTTCCTAGTTTGGTTGTCAATTCAAAAGCAGAGGCTTCCACTCAAACCATAAGCACTATTGCTCATACTGTCACTAACATTGAAGAATTTATCCACTAGTTATGGTAGCTAAAGCCTACATTAGTAAGATGTTAACTTTATGATAAGGCTAGCTCATAGTCAACACAAATAACGTCACAAAAAAAAGATCCACTTAACTGAAGTCATCTTCTTTTTAGGTAAGTCACTAAAATTGTCATTCCAAATCAGAATCCAGAATAACATAACGAAAACTGTGTCATAAGATTCCATACTCAGTTACAGACAAGTTATGAGATGAGATTAGAGTATAAAATGGCAACTCCAACTTTATTCAAATACACAAAGTATAAATAAAAAATTAGAAGGACATCATATCGAAAGATAGCCAATTCTCAGGTTACTAATAACATAAAGCAAAAAAAAAGCTTAATTTGATAAAAGCCTCTTCAATAAACTAGAGAACCAAGTTTAGTGAACAATTTAAAAACGCATCACTCTTCCATAGCAACCATAAGCAGTAAGCAAAATATCTAGTTTCTGTCTCCTGAAGCCCTTATAGATACTCTGAGTATTGATTTCTCGAACATGCTACCTTTGACCAATATGCCATTTCATTTTAGAATAATAAATTGTCATATTGTGGTTGATCTCAAAGATGGCCTAGACAGAGATCATAGGCAACCAACAGAGACAATATATATGCTTTAGTAATCTATTGCTCAAAATAAACCACTTGTGATGTTTAGCGTAACACAAAACAATTCATATGAAAATATGAATATTGAGGATTCACATGAGACTAAAACCCGAAGCCCATGTCATATACCATGTGTGCAACTCTCATACCACAAAATAATCATAACATGATAATCTCCGAAGCAAACACTTGTATGCATCAGAATGTAACAAAAAGGTCAGAAACTGAATAAATCATCCAAATAGCAGATAACAACAGTTTCATTAGAAGTTAATACACACCGATCACCATTAAACTACAATCATGGAACACCAATATTCATTCAGACCTGCCAAACTGCATACAACAGACACCAAACTACAATAAGAAGCTAGGATCTTGAAGCCAGGCCACAAAGAGCCGCAGTATGTTGGATAATCAGACTCAGGGCTCCGCGCTCTATCAGCTATCAGTTAGTTGGCACTACGTGTGACTTCAGTTGACAAAAGCGAACAAGATAGCACTAGTGCCCGCGGAGAACTTTCGTTTGTTCGCCTTCTAAAAGGCCTACTGACCTGCCGGTGAAAAGCCGGTTACAAAATCCATAATAAGACGTAGGTAGCGCAAAAGTACCAAAACAACTTTAGCCTACATCCCACTACGCCTGGGTTCCCCTTCCTATATATGAACCTTGAGTAAGGTAGGGTCAACTATACCAATCGTACAGAAAACCAAAAATCTACCACACCAATTTGCAGAAACCGAATGACATCTCATATGAAGATGAAGGGGCTACTTCAAAGCAATGAACTGTCACTCGAATCTACAGAAATGGCCTACAAGTTTCCGACAAGCCAAGAATTCAGGATAAAATCTTTTACACTGAACTCATTCAGTTCAAGAGCATCAGAGGCTAAACGATAAAGTTGGCATATAAATGAACAATTCACAGAAAAGACACCACATTTCATCAAAATATTGAAAAATGAAGTTCTAACCAACCAATCAAACAACAGTCATATCACCAAAAATGCAACTATAGGTTTCCAGATCAAAAACCTTCGGGTACTTGTACTTGCAGAGCGTGTCGAGCAACGTGGCAAACACGGCAGAATTGGCCTCCCTCCCAACAAACGCCTCCATGTCGTCGAACGCGCGGACCGCCTGCCGCGTCATACCCGCGGCGATGTACCTCCTGGCGAGCACTGCGAACGTGCGTGGCGAAGCGGCGCCGTCGGCGGAGGCGTCAACGACGACCCGCCATGCGGCGTCGAACTGGCGCGCGCGGGCGAGGGCGTCGATCACGGCGTCGTAGGCGTCGGGCGGGGGGCGCGTGTTGACGAAGGATGGGTGGAGGCGCGCGGCGTGGAGGAGCGAGAGGGCGAGCTTGGACGCGCCGCGGAGACGGAGGAGGAGCTGAACGAGGAGATCCCCGGTGAGGGAGACGCCGCCGCCGGAGAGGAGCTGGAGCGGTGACTCAGCCGAGTGGAATGGATTGTGGTGCGCGAGGAGGACTCGCGCGAGCTCGTCCGCATCGGGGGACCGGGCGATGGGCGGCAGCGCGAGGGCGTGGGATAGGGAGGCGGTCTCAGGAGGAGCCACGGCGGTGCAGAGCAGGCGGATGGAGGCGGCACGAGCGACGGATCCGCCGTGGGCTGGGAGAGGCGGCGGCATGGCAGGCGGCGGCGAGGCTTCGAGTGTGGAGACTGGAGGACGATGGATCTGCACCGTTGGTAGTTTTGACTTTTGACTCAAAGACCATGACACGATGAAGCCATGTCAGCAGTGTCATAAGGCCTTCCGCAGTGTGTAGGCGATGCTCAAAAAATAATGGACCCCACAACTAAGAATAGGCGCCGGTGCTTCCTATATTGCAGTGTGGTGCAGCTTGTGGCCATCACTTATAGGGCCCACTAGATATAGTAAAGGCCCACTAGATATAGTAAAAAAATCAATAAGGAAAGGTAAAGGACATCGGATTTGTGGTTGGCAGGAAAGATGCATGTAGAGTTTTCACTTGTTGAGCAGCACCGGCACAGAAGCATCGACACAAGAAATCTTTCTTTAATGTTTGGGCATCGGCGCAACTACATGCTTCGCTCCGAGTTTTTCTGGCATCACTCGGTTTTGGGCATCGCCAGCCACAGTGGTAGGAGTGATGCTCCAAATTTCTCTCACCTGTCTAGGCATCACTCTCGGCTCACACTGCGGAAGGCCTAAGGGCACCAGCGATGGGTTGGCTGCTTAGTGTATGCATTCTAATTCTAATATATTAAGGCAGATGGGTTTAACCGCCAACCAGGCTATCCACGTCACCTCCATTTCTCTCATCTGTTGGATCTTCCATCCTATGGCTCAGAAAGCTCGGAGCAGCTTTCGCTGAAAGCAGTTTCCGTCGCTCCTCTTGCCTTCCACCGTCTTCCTCTCTGTATCTCTCGCTGCTATCCGACTTCTCTTCTGGAGTCGGCCCAGCAAATATATATGCGGGCTTCCGATTCTCCATCGTGATCCTTCCCACAGAAAAAAAACCATGCCTCCGCCTCGTCTCGTCCGCTCCTCTCGCAGCGCGCCGCCGCCGCTCGCGTCCCGCCCGCGCCTGCACCTCCCCTTCCTCTCCCTCCCTCCCGACGCACCGGCTGGGCCCGAACGCGGCCGCCTCCATGCCCCACGCGCGGCTGGCCCTAGGTGCCCGTGCTCAAGGAAACCCTAGGTACCTGTGCTCGAGGGTCCAGCTATGCGTGGCGTCTTTCTCTACGGCGGCACGGCGACGCACCGGTGCGGTGACGTGGATGCCCCCCTCCCCCGGCGTGCCCCCCAACGCAGCATTGCGGGGCAAGCGCAGCAGTGCAGTGTGCGCGGATGGTCCCAGAAGGTGTGCGCGACAGGATGCTCCTGCGTCAGCACACCTCCCCGTCTTCACAAGCACCGACAGCGCGGTGCGTCATCGCCTCCTCCTCTCCTCCCCTTCTATTCCCCCCATCCTCCCGTTCCATTCGTTCTCTCTCCATCTTTTTTCCTTTTTTCCCATAGCTACATCTGCCTTTCTGATTTGGCGTACTGCTCATGCTGGAGCGACGTGGGCTACCTCTCCCCAATGATTTGTTGCCCCCCCCCCTCGATTTTGGGTTTCCCCGTTTTATGTCCATTCTGATTTAGTTAATTAGTTTATGTTTTATATCTAGAGTATATTTATTGAAAATGTTCTACTAAATCGTGAGCTTGTTTGGTGGTTTATGTTATTGTGGCAGTGTTCTACTTTCAGTAAGTAGTCAATGGAATGGGGGAATTTTTGCAGACATTTACAGCAACTAAAGTATATAATATATGAGAATAAGAGGATTGGTGCTCTTGTTATTGCTTGAATAATAGGTTACAGGATTAGTTTTTACATGACTTTTGCCGATGTAGGTCACAAAAAACAGCTTATGTGGATTACAATCAGCTTGAATTTGTTTCCTACTTAGACCGGTAGCATGGCAGCTTGCAATCCTGGACTACAATTTTATTTTCAGTGCTTACTATTTCCGAAATTGCCTTGCTGGTTTGCCAATGTAGGTGCTTTGTGTTTGAGAACAAATAATTTGTACACGTAGATGGCGAGCAACACAACAACAAAAATGGTGACGAGGATTACAACCAGCTTGAATTAAGAGTTACCCTTCCTTTCATTCTAGAAAGATTAGGTAAGTGCTAATGCCACCTATTTGCTTTTGTTTGAATTTTGTGAGCTAGGAGCTAAAACAAAGAATTTCCTGCCAAGGGTGATTCCTCTAAAGTCGAAATATCAGGTCATTACTATGCCATCTTGAGCTTGGCATAGGATTGCTAATTTTTTATAAACAATGGTCTAGTGGTCTAACTAAAATTTATCCAACAAAGAATACTGTGAATATTGCACACTCTATTTTATTTGTCCAAGTCTAAGACTTTATCTGTAATGCTCACTCTAGATTTCTACTCAGTTTATAGGTTTCTTGGCGAACATTTATTAATCATGCCACTTTGTTTCATGCTTCTATCGCAAAAAATAAAATAAAATAAAATGGTTCATGTCCTTATTCATGTGACTGTTGCTGAGCCTAGTGACTATGATGTATAAATATAGCATCAATTTCATTGATTCGAACACAGTAAACATGCCTCTTGTTGCAGCTATGTTTATGTTGTCCTTGCTTCCTCCTACCTTCCTATTCTAAAAATCTTTGATAGATTTATTTTCTTAGTTCCTAAACTGATGCTCCAATTTGTGTGCACATTTTCTACAGGTTTCAGTATGCCACGAGGGTTTTAACTCAGCTTCGTAACATTGAAATGATTTCAGGTATGTTACGGCTGTTAGGTTTTTAGTAGTGTGGAAGTTCTTAATCACCACTGTTACCTTACAGTGCTTTGTGTGGCCTTGAGGTGTCAAGACACTGTTCTAAAATTTGCATTGTAAATTCGGTGCTTAGGTTACCGTACCTGTACCTATGTGAAGACAACCTCACAACCTGATTCATCCTTGTAGGAAACTACGTACCCTCTACTGTCATATGAGACAGGGTCTGCTCACCTATCACTCTTTCATTCTATGCTATCTACTCTTATCAAAGCAATTTGCTTTGGCCGCCTCTGTAGTTTTTGTACGTGTGTATGTTCCATCAAGAGAAACAAATTCTTTGCCAACAAAAATTCTACATCTGTATATGATAATCGTCCTAATATACTAGGCGTGCAAGGGCACGCGTGATGGACTAGTAATTGTACTAAAGCCAACTTCTTCTCATTTTGTTTAAATGAACCAAAGTCAGTCTGTTAATCTTGCAATATTATTTGCTGGAACATTAGAGGGCTAAATGCTGAAAACAAGTAGGAATCCCTTAGAAATAAGATTGTCAGCTGCCAGAAAACCAAAAGGAGTGCGTTTGACTTAGCTTTCATTAGAAAGTTTTGCCACGGTGCCTTTGATGCCTTTTTGTTTTCTCCCCTCGGTAGGGGCTTTAGGTCACATTTCAGTAATTTGGAAAAGCTCAGTTTTTACTGGCATTGAAATCTTTCAGAATAGGTTTTGCCATATTTGAATTCTCTTCCCTCCACAATGTTGACTCTTGGATCCTCACTTCAGTGTATGGACCTGTGATACTGAGGGGAAGGAGGCCTTTCTTGTCTGATTTGGCAATATCTAGATGCCTGATGATGTGGATTGTCTTATTATTGGAGACTTCAACCTTCTAAGAAAGCCTGAAGACAGGAATAGACCTGGTGGTAATGCAGGTGAAATGTTGCTCTTCAATGAGGCCTAATAGTTCTTTAGGGATTGAGGAGATTCGACTTCATGGTAGGTGGTTCACATGGACAAATAAGCTAGCAACCTCCCCTCCTTGAGAGGTTGGACTGGTTTTTTTCATCTTCTGCTTGGACCCTCAGGTATCCCCATACTATTGCTCGGTCGCTCATCATAAAGACCTCTAATCATTGGCCGTGTGTTATTGAAATCAAGACTTTCGTTCCAAAAGGAAAGATTTTTCAGGTTTAAAAACTGTTTCGATGACCTAGGAGAGCTTTCTTCCCTTAGTTGCAAGCACTTGGAATAGATCCTTCCCTCAACAAGACAATGTAATGCTCCTAACTGCCAAGTTTAAAGCACTTAGATGTAGCCTCAAGACTTGGCAATCCCAACTGTCAAATCTTAAAGCCACAATCTCCAATGTCAAGACTGTCATTTCTCTGTTAGAGGCCATTGAGGAGTGGAATTTCAGAGAGATTCTTAACTAGAAACTAACCACACTTTTACACCAACAGAAGTTATATTGGAGGTAGAGGCAAACCATCAGGTGGGTAAAGCTAGTGGATGAAAATTCTAGATTCTTCACTGTTGATGCAACAATAAAGCATAGAAGAAACCTCATTACCACCCTGAAGACCCATTGGCCTCACTACTAGGAATATCCACTTCTATGACAAAAAATTTAATGTCGAATCCAAAACCATCATAAAAAATCTCTTTTTATGACAAAAGTTTCAGTTTCGTCATAGATCACCGTGACTAACCTTGAGCCCCCCTTATTCGTGATGGAATCGGGTATCGTCACACAAAAACATCACAGAGCAGCACATCATTTCGTCACAGATCACTCGCGCGACTGTTCCTGCTCGTCTATGATGCTCTTATTCAGAACTGTGACGAACAGGGCTTTGACATTGAATTAATTACTGATCTATGATGAACAATATTCGATTAGTAACGAGGGCGCTTCGTCATAGATCTCCACACGGTACCTTCTCCATCCAACGTGTACCTGTGGGACCTGCAGTTACTCATCCATGATGCTTGTAGTTCATCATAAAAGTCTCCGCTCGATCTTTTCTCTATGCGACATGTACCTGTGGGACCCTTTCTCCATCCAACCTGTGGGACCCAAACCTATGGGGCCTGTCTCCATGTCCATCCAACCTATGGGACTCCATGTCTTGCATGTCACTTGTGCTTGTGGACCCTTCTCCATCCGACTTGTGGGACTCGATGGCACCGTTCTCCATCTCCATCCAACCGTGGGACCTGACGGTTTGCGTATCACATGTACCTATGGGACCATCTAACCTTTGAGACCCAACGGCTTACATGTCACGTGTACCTATAGGACCTTTCTCCATCTCCATCCGACCTGTGGGACTCGATGGCTTGCGTGTCACTTGTTGCCGCTGGGGTTTAATAAATTCAAACTAAAAAAACCATGAGACCTGGGAGTCGAACCCGAGACCCAGAGCAAGGAATAGACCATCTTCACCATTACGCTAGATGCCTAGTTGTGTAGACATGTCTTTGGAGTAGTATATGTTCTCTGTGTAGACAGGTTGACTTATATATTAGATATATCCCTATCCCCGCAAATGGAAACAAATCTGTGCCCATTGGACTTGAGATGGCGGTGGCGGTGGTAACGGAGGATCCCTGGTGTGCTATGGTGGCTCAGGCTTCCTTTTAGAGGCTAGGCGGCGGGTCTTCCCAATGGAGCACGGCGGCACTGGCATCTGTGTCCATCATGTGCCGCGGCAGAGGTGACAGATCCGATTCATAGGTCTTCTTTCTCGCATTTTCCAGTTCGCTTCATTGTTTTGGTCCTTGCTTGAACATGAGGTATACAAGAAACATTGTAGCATTTTAGATCTGGTTAGGCCAATGATGATGAAAACAACTAGGAGGTGGCACTGGTTAGTTTTCTGCCGGCGTGTGTCACTTGCAGATCTGTCTAGGCAAACAAATAGGCCCTTCGTTTCTACCTTAAACTATTTTTTCTGTCTAGTGCTTGCTTGATTCTACATTTCTGTTTCGTATGCTCTAGTGTCACCAGTGAGTCCTTATGGTATTTTGAACTTGTAACATATCTGAGGCCATATTTCTAAGCCAATGATGTCTACATGGTTGTTGGATGTATTAGGATGCAGCTCATATGTTTGCTTTCTATGTCTTCTCCTTGTTGACAACCAAGTTATCCATTTGGTTCCAAACAAGATGAAGGCATCGAAAGCAAATCAATGCTTTGTGTCCATCATTCACATGACTGGGGCCACTAATTAATGTCTAAGCTGCACATGTTGCTACTGATGCCAATTATGATCACTACCACTTGTTCACTAACATTCTACTTGTGAAAACTGAGACAACCTATTCAGGTTTGTATAGATTTAAGATGAGTCATTCCTGCTATGTTGTGTTCGATGGCCATGAGCTAGGAGTTTACTACAACTGGCCTGACTGCCATAGACATGTTCATAGGTTTCATGGTGCTTATTATAAAAAGTACAACTCCTATGAAGAAGGAATTGCTGCCTTTAAGTCAAGAATTAACTCAAATCCAGCCTTACTTCATGATGATGACTTCTATCTTCAAAACCCAACAACTGCTCCACGCTCTTCAGTCCTTCAAAACTGTTGTAATTGTAGTCCTCTTAATCTTTGTCTATCTCCTATGGAAGAAGCTTTGAGCTCATGTACTAATTGTAAGTGTGATGGTTAGACTTGATTTAGCTAGAATTGTAATGGTTACAGCTCCATTAACTGCTACTATAGTTTGAGTTATATATATCTATGTGGTGCTACTCTAAATTTAGATGAGGTCGTACCATGAAAATTGTTCATGGTTGTTAAAGTTGCACTTTGGTATGAGTTGTGGACTTCACTGATGTATCTTTGTTGGATTATTTTCCTCCTCAGTGATCTCATTACTGAGCAAGCTCTCATCCAACTACATGCACATGACAAAATGGAGGAGGCCCCCAACAAGAGGAACGCACTGGCCAGCCTCATGGACTGATGTCTTTGTCGATATCCTCGCCGCCTCCCCAGCCCACTCCTTAGTTCTAGCTACAAATAGTGTCTATCGCTCCTGGAGATGCCTCATCTCGGGCGACCATAAGTTGATGCCCTAGACTATGGCCGGCTTCTTCTACGATAGGAATCTATGGCCAAAGAAACTTCACCAGCATCACCGGTGTTTACCCCTCCTTGTCTTTCTTGCCCTTCACCATGAACAATCTAGCTGTCTTAGATTGCTACAATGGCCTCATCCTATGCTGGTGCCTTGGGGCTAATGAATACCGCTATGTCGTCTGCAATCCGATAAGCCCACGAGTTGAAGGTACTGTCGCATAGAATCCATTTTGTTGGTGAGGCTCGATTAGGGTTCGATCCGATAGCCTCCTCGCACTTTCATGTGTTTGAATATATGGAGGAGGATGGTTAGTGCATGGGTGTGGACATCTACTCATCTAAAACTGCAACAAGGATCTTTAAGGAATCTAAATGGGGCGAGGAGGCTGAGTGGACATTGTTAAAATCAGCAACTTTGTTTCTTAACGGTTGTCTGCACTATATTGGGTTCTGCGAGGGTTACCATCGTATACTTGCTGATGGATATGGAGGGAAAGCCATGGAGGAAAATTCCTAACTGGCCACATGGTTTTTCACGCTCCATCCAACAAGCTCAGGGTCACTTGTGTTAATGTATTGTTGGTGGTCGTAATATGTCCAAGCTTTCAATCTAGATCATTGAAGACTATGGTACTAATAATAAATGGACATTGAAGCATACTATCAGCCTGCGTAAGTTGTTTGGAAAGACTAAGAAAAAATGAGTTACTTTGATTTTGAGTCAGTGCTACACAGCGGTTATAGTTCACCTAGAATGGAATTTGGTTTTCTTTGTTGGGGTTGGGGTGGAAAGAGCCATCATCGCATATAACATGGACAGCAGAAAAGTTCATGTCATCCCTACACATTACATTCCATATGGTAGACGTGACATCCTGCCAGAAATTATCGAGCAAACCTTACTATCTTCCCTATGTTCCCTTGTTCTCGGAGTTGGAGTCATTAGCAAAGTAGTAAATAAAGCTGCATTTGATGTATCTCTCTGTCATGACTTGTTTAAATGGATCAATGTTGTTTGATTATCTATGGACATGTTAATTTCCTCTTGGATGGATGTTGTCATTATTTTGCAGCAACTTTAACTTGTTTGTAATGTAAGCTAAGGTTTGTGTAGTGTGTCAGACGCATTTCAACACCAATGGCTCCTCTTTGTTCCCCCCAAAAAAACACAAATGGCTCCTCTATAGTAGTGATATATTAACCTCCGCGATCTCTTCTGTAACTCCGCTTGTTTTCCTTCCTTCCCTGAGCCCTCCTATTACCACTGTAGATCTAAAATTGCTAGGAACGTGTGGTTGCCTTCTCCAAACCTACTTCACTCTTAGCCACCGCCATGGTGAAGGGTGAGCCTTTTGCGAAGCATGCACAGGGAGGGGGATGATGCTGTGCCCATGGAGAAGGACGATGATACCATACGCCATGCCCGTGATGAATCAAGATGAAGCTTCGGTGGATCCCTTTGGAGATAGAGACAATTGGGTCGTTGGCATCATGAGTAAGGCTTTCTTGAAGATCATGCATGTGCTACAGAACACTAGGGTAGGCACCCTCAACCCGCCTTGGGAGGAAAAGGTGAGCAGTTACGTCTTCATTTTTACCAACTCACTGATGTCCGAGAAGAACTGCTAGCCTACCTGAACAAGAATCATGCGGGACAACTGCAGAGTACATCCTCAGCTGCTACTAGAGCCAGATAGATGGCTTCGACACTAGTGTCATGACGCAGGGAAGAATCAGCATCGCCCATAACACCGAGAAGCACTAGCGCAACCTGGTTCGTGCCAATGCTGAGCAGGTGGCCAACCGCATCACCACTGATGAGCAAAAGGGCCTCATGGCTATAGAGGAGGAGGACGACGACATTGATACCAACGATGAGGATGAGGACGAGGACAGTGATACCGATGATGAGTAGAGGAGTAAATAAAGTTCCATTTGATGTATCTCACATTGCATTTGATGTATCTACCTTATGTTGGGAGTATGGATGGAGTACATGTTGTTACTCTTTCCTTATGTTGTTACTCTTCCTTATGTATCTTCCCTTGCATTTTATGTCAGACGCATTCAAATGTACAGTGGTTTTGATTTGTGAAGTCCAATTTGCATGTCTGTGTTTACTTTTGTTGAACTTTGTATGAGGTCGGTTAAACTCTGTTGAGCATGGTGTAGCTCAGGTCCTTTGGTCAATTGGTAGCCGATTTCTAGCCCCTATTGGTTGGTTTTGCCTACAGGTTTCTTTCTGGTACTCTTTCTGATCTGTAGTATGGTAAACATGCATAATGGAATTCATCCGATCAAGTCTTGCATCAATGTAATGCCTAATGGAGGAGCCACATAGCTATTCAAATTTTACAGCACACGTAAGAAAGTCCAAGCATCATAAATCTGACCGGGCCGGACACATCTCACGTTATATTATATAGGGAAACCTATTTCGTATGAATACATTCATTGAATCCCTAAAGGAAATAAATAAAATTGAAACTAGTTACATGTCTGACCCATTCAAATTTACGCTACTCAGGACTATCAGGCAAGCAAACGGTTTACCAGAAATAGGTAAATGTCATTTCGTCGAATATACTAGAGGGGTGTGGTCGGTGGAAAAGTTATGATCGTTTGTTGTAGAGTACACATCCATGGTATGGTAACTAGTTGTCATCTGTAAGCATGATTTCGGTTAGTGTCAATTGATGGAAGGGGAAAGCCACTCATGACTACTACTACTACTATTGATACAAATGTTGTGACCGAGTGCACTCTATACGCAATAGTTTTACTCATAGCTCTGTACTGTATAGTGTCCGACAAGATCAAATGTGCCGCATTCGGACTTTCTTGCAAGTGTAGTAAAATATGAGAATGAAGCGAATGCGGTAGGAAAGCTAGGACATCAAGAAGTGAATCAAGAAAAAGAGCTTTTGACCACCATGACACTGCTTGAGACTTGAATGCCTGGTGCGGTTGTGATAGGTCTTTTCTATACTTATTTCACTTCAATCCAAGTAGTCACGACAGTCGAGGGGTAGACTGATTGCTACGACACTCTACTGTCCTATGAGATCAAATACACAGCGGCCGGACATTCTTACATTTGCATTAAATGTCAACAGCTTTGGCTCCTCCATTCTGCATTAGATCGAGGTGAGACTTGTTCAAATGAACTCCTCGCTGCATGGTTCTTTCAAGTTCAACAAATTTTATCAAAGACACGAGTTGGCTTTAACAAAGATCGAAGGCACTCATGAATGTTTAGCAAATTTAGTTTTAGATAAAAGACAACTAGAAAGAAATATGTAGAAAAAAGAAACCAACTACAAAATGACCAAATGACCTGAGCTACACCACGCTCAATAGAGTTTAACCCACCTAATACAAAGTGCAGCAAAAGTTCACACAGACATGCATGCAAATAAGAGTTCACATATTTGTAAGGGCGTCCCACAAATTAAACCTAGTCATGACTACTAGTACTACTGATACGTCCTATGGATCAAGGGTTGAGGCGGGCGTGCAGGATCTCATGCATGTCCATGTTCGCTAAGACCGCGTTGGCAGTCGGTTGGAAACTCTCGACCAGATCGACGATGTCATCGTCCTTCAATTCTGGTGGAAAACCTTGCTCCGCCACCCGGATGTTAAACACTGTGCCAATCTAAAGCTAGGCAGCAGCCAGTGTAGTGGTAGCTCCTTGATGAATGGCTTTGGTCACCATGGCTCGAAGGCAGGCTGTCAGGGCACCAAATGGCTCCTCTATGGCGAACGAATTATCCACTGCTCACATGGGGAAGCCCGAGTTAATGGCGGCTTACACACATAGGATGAGGGTCTTGACCAACGTCCTCAGATCTACAAGAAAGTTCATCATGCTTTGGCCCTTCTTAGGTGGATCTCCCAGTCGACTAGCGCCTTAGAGACCTCAGTCATGGAAAATGAAGTGTGACGCACGCATCGTCCACCTCAGCGTGCAGCATCTCGACGTTTAGCCTGGTCGATGACAAGTCCGCTTGGGCCTTGCGGTAATCCTTCAATAATTGATGGTGCTCTGCCGTCTGAGGATTCATGCCCTTCTGATGATTCGCCCACTTCAAAACCAGAGGGTCGTGCAAGGATAGACGGGCTCGGCAGTGGCAAGCGGTGACTGGACGACTCTCGACACCACTGGGGGAAAGCCCCATGTCCAGGCATGGTGCCACCATGAAGGAAGTGCTACACAATGCAAGCCAAGTTCAAGCCCATATAGGATAAGGGGGAAAGGGATCTGATTGAGAAGGCAAACAACTTTTATCGAACTGACCGGCGTAGCCTGACACGAAATTGAGGGCGGCTGCCTCCATCGGGGGATGCCTTGTGGGGCCACTTTTCGAGCTAGACCATGAACAAAGTGTCGACACCGAATTTTCGCCTCTGTGCTGAGGACACACGCAGCAAGCCGAAAGGGTCCGCTCGATGGAGCAGATCCGCCTGGCTTTAGCGCAAGGGTGGTCGATCCTGCACAATCCTCCCGAGACATGCCAATCAATTTGACCCTGCAATTGACAAGGGGAGAAAACTTATCAATAATTAAGGGCAGAACATGCTGGTGTTGCTAGACAGTCCCGAATGTGCGTCTCTGAGAGCCGATATGAAAAGAAATCGACTAAATAACCGATCCCAGCATGTTCACAAGAATGAATGGATTAAAGCTGATGGGATTACATAAGAAGGATCGGTTATCATTTAGGATAAATGTTATTTAAGCAAATATTAATCAATGACAATAAGATATCAATGATGATTGGTTTATACTGAGCCAATGATTACAAGTAACCGAACTCCTTTTATTTAAAGAAACAACTCAACACCTCTTAACCATTTAATAAAGGTAAATCTAATGAACATGTTAGATCTCATCTATCGCCATGACCAGTGGTGCATAAGGAAGAATCATGCAGGCCGTAGAAACAACAATAGACTCGACGACCCTAACTCATTACTAACATCAGTGGGGCATGAGGCAGAATCATGAAGGCCATAATACCATAACAAGATCATGGGGCTAACACATCTTTCAACTTATCTCTACTTCAATGATCTCATAATGTGAACTGTTCTTGAAAGCATTCGATATCGGCTAAACAGCCGATTCAGGCATAGTGCACAGTTAAGGTCATGCCTTCTCAGAAATAGGTCTACTAACTAACGATCCCCACTCTATGGTGCCAACAATGGGGTGAGAGGCAGAATCCCACAGACCATAATGACAGGCCATGGAACAGTTTTCATTAACTAATAGATCTACTCAAGATCGGACATGCCTTAACCGCACGCTATGCACGATTAAGATTGATGCAAAACAGCCGATAAAAAAGGTAACTCATCGCTTAAGATGTAGATTAGATCAGTTTTAGATTAGCAAACGATGAGTTAAACAAGATATAAGGCCGATCTAGATCAATCTCAATCAGGCAGAGTGATATTGCTGTAATTAGATAAACAATGAAAGCAATAAGCAATATCGGTAACTTAATGAATCTACCAAAGACTGCCATACTAAGGTAGAGCTGATAACTTGACCTTGATGTAATTCAAGCAGTGGGGTATGAGGCAGAATCACACAGGTCATACTTGAATTAGACAAGAATCGATAACTAGCCTATACTAGAGTCGTAGTGGGGGTCGACCGGATCGATGCAGCCATACAAATAGAGGTATAAACCATGATGGTACTTACAGACAAGTAGTGGAGGTCGACCGGATCGATGCAGCCATACTCGCTGAAGAACTCGCCGAGATCTACTCTACTCCTACTCCTAAGGGGTGACCAGAGCTGAAAAAAGTAATTGACTTTGTATTTGATTGATTGATTGATGTTCTACAATAGCCGGGATTTGGTATGTATACCCAGAGTCTAAACATGAATCCTACTCAAGCACAATTTGTTACAACCTTTGGCATAAAATGAAAATATTTCTAATTTAAGATAACCTGGACTCTAATCTTTCCCTTTTTGTAGAGTCCAGCATGTTTCATCCCAGCGCCAATCATAGCCTCTGTCGTTATATGCTGGCGCTATTTGAAGAAAGCCAATTCTAGTGCTGCATCTGAATCAGCTAGTTCCAATCCGCATGCAATCGATTCCTTGCTGACCTGATTTTGGGAGTTCTTGAGCTCTTGAGATTCTCCTTCCAAATTCTGGTGTAAACACATGCCCCCCAATTTTGGGATAAAAGTAATTTTATTCCAAAATTATCCTGTCTACATCCTTGATTGGTCCATAGTCATGGGCATAGAACCTTGATCTGGGGTCCACCGTTTGTCACCGCTTACATCCATTCACGAGCCCATGCCTCAAAACCTTTGCAAGAGCACCACTATTTCATGGGCATTTGGATTCACCTTCCTAGACCGGCTATAAAATGCTCGTCTGACCCTGGCGAGAGCAACTCGACACTTCAGCCATGTTTTTCTTCCATCTGTCTTTTTGAGTGCTCCTAACCCCGCTAGACCCTCCATGGCCTATCTCTTTGCGATAAAGATCTTGAGCGGTTAGAAGAATTCTTGTGCATAGGGTGATTGTGTCGCCCACTCTAGCACCTTGTCGAGCAAGAGGATCAGCTGCTATGGCTAGAAGAAGTCTTGTGACGCTCCTGCATCTTCTCACCATGCTCGTAGAGCTGTTCTAGTGTTTGCAAGGGCTAGAATGTGTGGACACTTTTCCCTTGTTCGTTCCATCAAATGCCTATCGGGAGAACCGCAAGCTTCTTTCCAGCGGCTTTCCCAGTCACCTAGAAACCTATCGGTATCTGCTAGTCAGGCGGCCTTTTCTTTTCTTTGGCATAATCTTATTAATAGGCCGATGTGACTTGGTTTATGATGATCCTCGGCCTTGTGGGGATCCGGACTTCCTTCAATCCAAAAGAAGCCTTGGTGGGTTGACCTTTGGTCCATGTAAATTCTTTGTATCTGTCCCATGATGCTTCATAACTTGGGGGACTGATAAGTCTGAATCTATTACCTTTCCGTTATCTGTCCCCTGAATTCCTATTGTGTCGATCCGTTTTCGTCTCTGACTTCAATTTCATATCTCTGGCAAAACTGATTTTGCCTTCCTGGGCTATATATACGGGCCACAGCTAAAGGCCGAGCAACAATCCGCTTCGTCTCAATCCCTTTGCATCCTCAATATAGTCCCTATTTTTTCTGTAAGCTTGAGATCATGGAAATCAGCAAGAGGTCTGCTAAGGGCGCTCTCGACAGATCTGTAACATCGCACCAATGCCTTCATCATCGAGAGGGTGCGCTCGTGATGCACCCACCGCCTCAGGTCATAGGACCGACTCTGTTCGACCTCTAGGGTCTTCCTTGTCAATAGCTTATTGCCAACTTCCTTGCTATCTGGGGCGGCGGATTGGCAATGATGACCGGTTCACCACCATTGACAGCCACGACCAGAGTCTTGCTGAATGTCTTTCTTTCATAGAATCAACCCTGACCATGGCTCGATGTCGATCGTCCCCCGTGGTTGATTCAGTGTATGATAAATTGGCCAAAGCCGAGGCCAGAATCATGGGTGAAATATCATAACCTTTGTTTCCTTTCAACTTCACCTTCAGGATTCCGATCATCTCCCTTTTGAACTTTTTAGTTTGTTCGCTCAACTAGAGAGCCTTCAACTAGCTACGGAGTACGCAACAGGATTTGTCAACGCCAGAGGTGCCATCCCAATAGTTCGCCTGTATGACATCTCGAATCGCGTCAGGGAGGTCGCTCTTCATGGCGTCCGTCATGGTGCTACCATGGCGTTGGCTGCCGCACAGGCCCATTCTAGCCACAATCTTCGGCTTCTTCCTCATGGTTTTTTGGATGCGGGGCACCCTAGGGATCATGAGCGTTTGACTGAGGATTTCCTTAGCGCTGCCGACTCCGTGGCCTTAAACACCCTAGCCGATGATATAGTAGGCAAAGTGTCTTCTGACCCACAACTTGTAATAGGTGGTATTTAGCAAACAATTTCTTCATCTTGAGTGATTTCTCTGTTTAATACCCCACATTACACGCATCACTTTGTCAACATAATCGATATGCATTGTACTGGCTTTCACCCCTTCGGGTGTACTTTCTAGCTAGCAACGATACCCCTCCGGTATTGGCTACTAAAACTAACGATCGAGCAAATCGGTTGTTTAGTATCAATCCAAATGCTAGGGTAATATTCCTTCAAATATTTCCCATTTGATTGCTCTACCAAATTTTCTTTCTCTTCTCAGTATCTACAAGTATCGCCAGGTGCGTAACATTTGATCTGATAAGGTTCTTCCCAGTTGGCTAACCTTCCGCCGAACCTGTTGTTCCCTGATTTGATTGTTGACTTTATTTTCCAGACTAAGTCTTCTTTAGAAAATTGCTTGATCTTGACCTTTTAATCGTAATACCTTACAATCCTCAGTTTATTGGTTTCAGTATTTTTTCAAGAGCATGCAGATGAAGGCACCTCAAGTCTTTAAAGTCATCCATCACAAAATTCTGGTAGACTTTGGCTTGATAAATCATTTTGCAACGTAGCATGCCTTGATCCAGTTTGAACTTTCCAAAGAAAGACTGCATTGTATTTATGCACAAGTCCATAAGGTGGTCACATTAGCTCCTCTGCTCTTGGTCATCAAGGACAACCTATTCTTAGCCTTCCCTAGAGTCTTGTCTCCCCTTTTACATTTTTGAAGATCAGGTCCTGAAGGTGAAATAGGTTCAGAGGAGTTTGTTTGACCGCAAAACCCCTTTGGCCAAGGGGCATTCGAACAGGCGGGAGGCTTAAAGAATCACTACAGTCGACTAATCACCTCCGCTTCGGCTAAAGAGCCGATTCTTTGGCAAAATAACCGATTCTAGACTCCCGATCTCAATCCCACTTAGGTCTAAAAACACGGCTTTTGTCAAGAGAGCCCTTTGATCCCCTATCCTCAGTTATATAGTGTTGTATTTTGATATTTGTGGAGTGGCATTTCGCCTTCTATTAATTGCAGTTGCCTTTTGCACGTCTCGAGGCATCCACCTATTCGCTTCATGTCTTCAAATACCAACCGAGGGCTTCGGCTTCAAACGCCTCTTTATCTGCAACTGTTCCTTCGCTTTCTTCCGTCTGCCAAAACATTGCAGTGGTTCCATTCCTCTTTTCTGCAGATTCAATCATTCTTCATGGCCAGTGAAGGTAATCGAGGTAAGCACGTGGCAGAGGAGATCCTAGCAGAAGACATGCCGATGAACCAACGTCTTCGACGCATAAGGTAAGATTGGCAACCCCTGTTCATGATGATGATCTATTTTGACTTGCCTATAAGCTCATTGTGAATGACAACCTTCACCCTTTTCCCAGGACTGACAATCATACCGACGCTGCATCTTCCATGCCGGCTTCATCATCGGGTTCTTCCAACTCGTATGACGGTGATGATGCCCGGTGCTTCTTCCAAGAATGGAGGGCAGCCGAGGATCGCTATTCCGAGGCGATTTGGAACAACGACCAACTAGAGATTCATCTAGGAGTCCTCTAGGCTGCTCTTAATGCGGCGGAGGAGGAGACCAACACCATTCGAGCACGGCTGGCAGAGTCTGACGCCATGGTAGCAGGTAAAATGAGCCCCATGAATGTTTCCATTCTGTTTTCCATTGCTTTCATCTTGATATTCTTCTGCAATCGCCAGCCCAAACGGTGCAATTGGAGTATCTTCAATTAGTGGCGAACGCGGCCGTAGACGCCGTCAATGCCAGGAGTTCCCTTATTGATGCTCATCTCCAAGACATCCTGGTCCATGTCTAGGAGATTGCCCTTTACGGCGTTCGTTATGGTGTGTTGGTGGCGCTAGCTGTGGCGCAGGTCCAAACCAGGCATGATCTCCATACCATGGAGGTTGGCTTCCCGACCGACGATGGCCCTGAGGGACATGAAGATCTAATAGAATATTTCACCACAGCGGTAGAGGCCATCATGGACATCACACCCACTCAGGATGTGGTGAACAAGGTCTTTGACTAGTTTGTATTTAGGATAAGCCGATGAATGAAGACTCCTGTTCCTCTATGATTGTGCTTCAGTGTAACATCCTTGCGTATGACTATTTTTGCTTTTTTGTTTTTGCTCTATAGGCGATACATATTGTATTGACTTTTACTATCTTTGAAGATTTTTACTTTTTGAACTAGAGGTGATACCCTCCTGGTACTGGCTTTTGGAGACAAGAACGAATCGGCTATCAAATTCAGATGTCAGAATAACATCTCTTCATGCATTTTTCATTCCAAAGATCAAATGATCGATCAAACCAAGTCAAGCATCCTATTAAGCGAAACAGAGTTTCTCTTAAGAAATCCATCAACTCTGAATCACACTTACACTTTAATTCAGCATTCACTTACGTCGGCCTAAACCCATTTCCAATACTCAATGTTTATTTTTCCTTAACTCAATGGCCGACGTGACGCCCCGATTATTGATTAAAACAAACTTTTAGAGCCGGTTGCTTGAACTGGCTATTGGCCTTCATTGTTAATCCTGATGAAGCCTCCTTCCCATGTTTTGCTAGAAAGGCATTCAAAATCTCCTAATTCCCAAAACACTGGATCGGCTATTGCGATGCTCACAGACTCATCAGCGCGAATCACCTCAACATCATCCCCATGCCATTGAATCAAACATTGATGCATGGTTGATGGCATGCAATAGTTTGCATGAATCCAGTCACGACCGAGGAGTAAACTGTATGAGCCTTTTCCATCGATGACAAAGAACGTGGTGAGCAGAGTTTTACTCCTGATTGTTAACTCGACGTTTACTGCCCCCTGGGTCTTAGATGTATTCCCTCCGAAGTCTCTAAGCATCATGTCGGTCTCAAGCAAATCTCCTAGTCCCTTGCCAAGCTTACGAAAAGTAGTGTAAGGCATAAGATTGATAGAAGCACCTCCGTCCCCTAACATTTTGTTCATCGGCTTCCCATCAACAAAACCTTTCATATATAAAGCCTTCAAGTGCCGATATTTGACTAGCTTATCAAATATCGCTTGGTGTGTAACCGTCAACTTGGCAACCATCTCTTCATACTCTGATTCATCAAAGTCTGAGTAAACTTCCTGATCTACCAGAGCTCTGAATTCTGACGACAACAGAAAAGCCATTTGGATATTAGCTGATGGTTGCTTCTTATCAGCTATTTGCTTGGTACACCACACTTGAGTTTTACCGGATGGCTGAGCCTGTTCCATCTCCTTATTCCTTAGGCGTTGCACTCTTCTCTTCTGGCTTCTTGTTAAACCTCCGGGGCACCATTGGCCTTCCTGCCAAACATGTTCCCTCTGGTTGTTTCCTTCTTCATGATCAGCCCAGTCTTGGTCAACAACTCTCTTTCCTAGCCGATCATGAATACTTTTATTTTTTAAGCGCCGATCCATGTTATTATGATGATATGCATTCTGGGCATGGATAGACCAGCGGTTGATTTGAGATTGCCTAAACTCCCAATATTGATTACTACATTCCGGACAGTCATGTCTGGTAGGCAATTTCAAACCTTCGTTCCAGCAGTATCTAAAGAAAGGACAATTCCAGTGCGATTCGGCTTGCTTCCTTTCATACCTCTCTTCTTCCAGTTGGAGCTGGTATTCTTGATCCTCTAACCATTGCTGATAATCTTTTTCCTTCTGCCACCACCACTTATTCAATAGGATCCAAGATGTGACTCGCGGCCTCGTCCCTCCATCCTTTGACGTTCCCCCCTGCTCGTATCGACTTTTCTGCTGATCATGACATTTTTTAACCTCTCTGTATTCATCAGCCGATATTTGCATCTTGGGATTGACTGTTCCATCTTTTCTTGATTTGGCCGATGTTAGGACCTTAGTTTTTCCTTTGAATATCCCAACATCAACCATATTTTGATCTCCTAGGAAAGGATTATCATCAACTTTCATCTTCCAAGGCATATCGAACTTGAGTCTCCCTTGCTGAATAGCCCTCTGTATATGTTGCCGGAAAATTCTGCACTCATTAGTGGAATGAGAAGTAGCATTATGGAACTTACAGAACTTCTTATTCTTCAACTATTCAGGGGGCAACATAACATGATTGTCTAGCAATTTGATCTGACCCTTTGAAGGGTCCTAATGGCTAGAGGGGGGGTGAATAGCCTAATAAAAATTTCTACAACAACACTTAACAAAACGGTTAGACAATTATGAGGCGAAGCAAGTGTTGCGCTAGCCTACTCAAAATGCAAGCCACCTACCACAATTCTAGTTTAGATAGTATCTATTCACACAATAGCTATGACACTACCCTATGTTAGTGTGCTCTCAAAGGCTAACTAAAGAGCCACACCAACCAAGCATGCAAGCTCTCACAACTAGTTACACTAAAGAGCTTGTCAACTAGTTTGCGATAAAGTAAAGAGAGTGATCAAGAAGATTATACCACCGTGAAGATGAATGAACCAATCAATCACAAGGATGAATAACAATGAAGACCAATCACCTCGGAATCAATGATGAACACAATGATTTTTTACCGAGGTTCACTTGCTTGCCGGCAAGCTAGTCCTCGTTGTGGCAATTCAATCACTTGGAGGTTCACACGCTAATTGGCTTCACACACCAAACCCTCAATAGGGTGCCATACAACCAACACAAGATGAGGATCACACAAGCCACGAGCAATCCACTAGAGTACCTTTTGGCGCTCCGCCGGGGAAAGGTCAAGAACCCCTCACAATCATCACGATCGGAGCCAGAGACAATCACCACCCTCCGCTCAACGATCCTTGCTGCTCCAAGCCGTCTAGGTGGCGGCAACCACCAAGAGTAACAAGCGAAATCCACAGTGAAACACGAACACCAAGTGCCTCTAGATGCAAACACTCAAGCAATGCACTTGGATTCACTCCCAATCTCACTATGATGATTAATCAATGATGAAGATGAGTGGGAGGACTTTGGCCAAGCTCACAAGGTTGCTATGTCAATGAAAATGGCCAAAGATGTGAGCCACAGCCGGCCATGGGGCTTAATATAGAAGCCCCCACGAAATAGAGCCGTTATACCCCTTCACTGGGCATAACGTGGGCTGACCGGACGCTATAGTCCAACTGACCAGACACAGCACCGGACGCACCGTACACGAATACTGGACGCGTTTGGTAGCTGCTAGACCGTCGTGTCCCACTGTTGCCTCTAATGGCTCTCTGACACGACGACCGGACGCTCAGCACAAAATGACCGGACACACAGCCGTTGATTCCGGTCGAGTCCAGTGAGCCTCCAGGGCCGACCGGACGTGTCTATTAGAAACTGACCGAACACTGAGCCTCAGCGTCCGATCGAGTATAGTAAGTACCCTTGCCCGACCGGACGCGTCCGGTGATACCGGACCAGACGCTGCCAGCGTCCAATCGGCTGCTCTGCCGTATACTGCCTTTTCTAATTCACACCGGACGTGTGCGGTGTGGCGACCGGACACGTGCGGTCGCTGAGTCTGTCGCCAAAATACCGGAAGTGTCCGATAACCATACCGGACGTGTCCGGTCACTCTGTTACCAGCGCGACTAACTCCTCTTCGACTCTATCTTCTTCACCCTTGCTCAAATGTGCCAACCACCAAGTGTATCACCTTGTGCACATGTGTTAGCATATTTTCACAAACATTTTCAAGGGTGTTAGCACTCCACTAGATCCTAAATGCATATGCAATGAGTTAGAGCATCTAGTGGCACTTTGATAACCGCATTCCGATACGAGTTTCACCCCTCTTAATAGTACGGCTATCAAACCTAAATGTGATCACACTCTCTAAGTGTCTTGATCACCAAAACAAAATAGCTCCTATGGTTTATACCTTTGCCTTGAGCTTTTTGTTTTTTCTCTTTCTTCTTTCCAAGTCCAAGCACTTGATCATCATCATGGTATCATCATCATCATGCTATGATCTTCATTTGCTTCATCACTTGGAGTGTGCTACCAATCTCATGATCACTTGATAAACTAGGTTAGCATTTAGGGTTTCATCAATTCACCAAAACCAAACTAGAGCTTTCAATCTCCCCCTTTTTGGTAATTGATGACAACCCTTTCACAAAGATATGAATTGAAATTCAATTGAATCCATGTTGCTTGCCCAAGCATATTTACCATTTGTAAAAGAATATGGACAAGTTTCATGAACCCCAAATGGTAGCAATTGCTCCCCCTACATATGTGCTAAGAGTTTGGATTGTAGCTTGCACATATGCTTAGATAGGAAATATAGGGGTCAATGTCTACCAAATGATGCTAAGGTATAAAAGATGGACCTTTGAAGCGTGATACCAATCGGAGTGCACCAATATACCATCCTTAGCACCATGGTTAGCTCAATACCACTTGGAAACAATATGAAAAGAAAGTTATCTAGTGATTTCATTTCATCATTCAATCTTACAACTAACATACATCACACAAGCATGGATGTTTAAATTTAATACTTGTGCCATGCAAGCAAACATATGAAATGCACATTCAAATGCTTCATCCAAGTTCACGAGCTTGCTCCCCCTACTTGTGTGCTCAAAATTTTAGTTGATCCCTTTCCTTTGTCACATCTCTCCCCCTATGTCATATATCAAGATATCTTTATGTTTCTCTCCCTTTATGATATTTCTCCCCTTTTTCACTATTTTTACTACTATCTTTGTTTCTCTCCCCCTTTGTCATCAATGACCACAAAGGTTCAAAATATAGATAGTATTACTTGTAGGGTCGAGACTATCAATGTCAATCAATGGGGTGAGGATCAAAGTTCCAAATTTGGTTCAAACTAGAATATATGCCAAAGATATTTAACTCAGTTTGATCCAAGGACAAGCTTCTTCACACCTCCAAATAAGCGTTATCTTGTACCATGTTGAGTTAAATACTTAGAGCTCATTTTCTAAATCAAACACTAGGTTTACAAGCCCATAAACATGTCATATGCTATCACTAGATCAAAATAAGCATAGAAGCAATAGTGATACCATATAGACATCAGAATCATTTGATTTTCATGAATGAGCCTAATAAAATAGAACCACTTGAAAGGTCCTAATAAGATTGAAAATATGACTAGATGCACTAAACATGTCCTTAGCAAGGATGTATGCCATGCCAATCAACTTTTACCTTGGATTGCTCGAAGGAGAGGCATGTCATATGAGTGAGGGTGCATCAACACATATTTGAGAAATCCAATATGTTCAACTCATTCCTTAGCTTGCAAAACCTTTTCTCATCCAATGGCTTGGTGAATATATCGGCAAGTTGATCTTCGGTGCCTATACTCTCAATGCAAATGTCCCCTTTTTGTTGGTGATCTCTTATGAAATGGTGGCAGACATCAATGTGCTTTGTTCTTGCATGTTGAACCGGATTGTTGGTCAACTTGATTGCACTCTCATTGTCACATAGCAATGGCACTTTCTTGAACTTGATTCCAAAATCACTCAAAGTGGCCTTCATCCAAAGTACTTGTGCACAACAACTACCGGTGGATATGTATTCGGCTTCGGCGGTTGATAATGCAACACTATTTTGCTTCTTTGATGACCATGAAACAAGTGATCTTCCCAACAATTGACATGTGCCCAAGGTGCTCTTCCTTTCAACCTTGCATCTCACATAATCCGAGTCGGAGTAACCAACTAGCTCAAACTTTGCTCCTTTGGGATACCACAAACCAAAATTTGGTGTATGCTTCAAGTACCTCAATATTCTCTTTGTAGCCTTCAAATGACTTTCTCTTGGTGAGGCTTGAAATCTTGCACACATGCATACACTAAACATGACATCCGGCCTTGATGCGGTCACATAGAGTAGGCTTCCAATCATAGACCGATATAATTTTTGATCCACCATATTTCCACTTGCATCACTATCCAAGTTGCCATTGGTTCCCATTGGTGTGCTAATGACTTTGCTATCACACATGCCAAATTTCTTGATCATGTCCTTGATATACTTGCCTTGACTTACAAAAGTACCATTCTTCAATTGCTTGATTTGAAGACCAAGGAAGTAGCTTAACTCTCCAATCATGGACATTTCAAACTCATTAGCCATCATCTTTCCAAACTCATCACAAAATTCTTGATTGGTCGATCCAAATATGATATCATCAACATATATTTGCAACACAAATAGATCTTTTCCAATCTTCTTGATGAAAAGGGTGGTGTCAACTTTGCCCATTGTGAACCCTTTAGAGAGTAGGAAATCCCTCAATCTCTCATACCATGCTCTAGGTGCTTGCTTCAAGCCATACAATGCTTTCTTCAACTTGTACACATGGTTGGGCTTCTTATCATCTTCAAAACCAGGAGGTTGCTCAACATATACTTCTTCATTGATGTAGCCATGGAGAAATGCACTCTTAACATCCATTTGATAGAGCTTTATGTTGTGGGCACAAGCATAGGCTAGTAAGATTCTAATTGCTTCCAATCTAGCAACCGGGGCATATATTTCTCTAAAGTCAAGACCTTCAACTTGTGTATAGCCTTGTGCTACCAATCTTGGTTTGTTCCTTACAACTATCCCTTCTTGATCTTGCTTGTTTCTAAAGACCCATTTGGTTCCAATCACATTGTGTTCCTTTGGTCTTTCTACCAACTCCCATACTTGATTTCTTGTGAAGTTATTCAATTCTTCATGCATAGCATTCACCCAATCAACATCCTTCAATGCTTCATCTATCTTCTTTGGTTTAATGGATGACACAAATGAGAAGTGTTCACAAAATGATGCCAATCTTGATCTTGTTTGTACACCTCTTGAAATGTCACCAATGATAGTATCCAAAGGATGATCTCTTGCAACATTGGTTGGTTGGAGGATTGGAACTTGATTGCTTGCACTTGCTTGATCATTTGGTTGAGATGATGTACTAGCCACTTGATCTTGTTCATTTTCATGAGAGCCACTTGTACTAACTTGATTTGTATCATCTTGCACATTTGAGTTAGAGAGCACTTGCACTTGATCATCTTCATCATCATTCACTTGTCTAGGCCTCAATTCACCAACATCCATATTCTTCATGGCATTTGAAAGTTGAATGCCTCTAACATCTTCCAAGTTTTCATCCTCTACTTGTGAACCCTTGGTTTCATCAAATTCAACATCATGAACTTCCTCAAGAGTACCACTATCCAAATTCCAAACTCTATATGCTTTGCTTGTGGTGGAATAGCCAAGTAGGAATCCTTCATCACATTTCTTGTCAAACTTGCCCAATCTTGTGCCTTTCTTCAAGATATAGCATTTGCAACCAAAGACCCAAAAATATGCAATGTTGGGCTTTCTACCATTCAAGAGCTCATATGGTGTCTTCTCTTTCAATCGGTGATAATAGAGGCGGTTGCTACAATAGCAAGCCGTGTTGATAGCTTCGGCCCAAAAAGATTGACTCACATTGTACTCACTAAGCATAGACCTCGCCATATCAATGAGTGTTCTATTCTTCCTCTCAACAAGGCCATTTGATTGAGGTGTGTACTTGGCTAAGAATTGATGTCTAATTCCAAATTCATCACACAACTCATCAATTCTAGTGTTCTTGAACTCACTACCATTGTCACTTCTAACTCTCTTGATGGTTGTGTCAAACTCATTGTGAATGCCCTTGACAAATGATTTGAATATTGCAAACACATCACTTTTGTCCACTAGAAAGAATACCCATGTGTATCTAGTGTAGTCATCGACTATCACAAAGCCATAATTGTTTCCACCGATACTAGTGTATTGTGTTGGCCCAAACAAATCCATGTGCAATAACTCAAATGCTTTACTAGTACTCATCATGCTTTTCTTAGGATGGGTGTTTCCAACTTGTTTGCCGGCTTGACAAGAGCTACAAAGCTTATCCTTTTCAAACACAACATCTTTCAAGCCTTTAACTAAGTCATGTTTAACCAATCTATTCAATTGTTTCATTCCAACATGACCAAGCCTTCTATGCCATAACCAACCCATGCTAGACTTAGTGAACAAGCATGTAGATAATCTAGCTTCACTAGCATTGAAATCAACCAAGTATAGATTTTCAAATCTAAAGCCTTTGAATATCAAGTTAGAGCCATCTACACTTATGATCTCTACATCATCTACCCCAAATATGCACTTGAATCCAAGATCACACAATTGTGCCATGGATAGCAAATTGAAGTTCAAGCTCTCTACTAGCAACACATTGGAAATGCTTATGTCATTGGATATTGCAATCTTACCAAGCCCTTTGACCTTGCCTTTGCCATTGTCACCAAATGTGATACTATCATAACCATCATTGCCATTGGTGTTGATTGAGTTGAACATTCTTGCATCACCGGTCATGTGTTGAGTGCACCCACTATCAAGAACCCAATGCCTTCCTTTGGCTTTATAATTGACCTACAAAAGAAGATCAATTCTTTTTAGGTACCCAAACTTGCTTGGGTCCTTGAAGGTTAGTCACTAGGCTCTTTGGTACCCAAATGGCTATCTTCTTTGAGCCCATCCATGGTTTACCAATGAACTTAGCCTTCACACCATTTGTACCCCTCATGAGCATATAGCATGAATCAAGCTTAATGGAGGATACATTAGCATTTTTGCTCTTGTTATTGCATTCATGCTCTTTATGACTCACTTGCTTGCAACTAGTGCAAAACCAACCATTGTTCTTCACAAAACTAGTCTTGTAAGGAGCAAAGGCCGCTTTGCTTTTCTTGGGGTATAGCCCAATCCCTCTTTGTAGAGAGAAGCTCTTTGGCTACCCAAGCACATAAGCAAGCGGTCCTCACCACCATAAGCCTTAGCTAAGGTGTGAGTGAGCTTAGTGACCTCCTTCTTGAGGTTCTCATTCTCAACCACTAGTGAGGCATCACAAGTGAAACCATCACTACTAGATGAGGAGGAAATGGAAGTACAACAAGAAGGGTTAGTAGGAGCAACAACGATAGGCATAGATAGTGATTCATCAATTATATCACAAGTTAAACCTACATTGCAAGTTTCAACATGCTTCTTTTTATTTTGCTCTTTAAATGAAGAAGAATGAGCTTTTTCAAGCTTTTTGTGAGCTTTGCCAAGCTTCTCATGGGCTTCCTCTAGCTTCTCATGAGTTGCTTTGAGCTCATCAAGGGCTTGCTTAAGGGCTTTTACCTCCTTATTCAAGCTCTTGCATTCCCTTCTCTTAATGTCAAAGTGTTCTTTAACATCTTCTAGCATGTCAAATAATTCGTCCTTAGTAGGTTCATCATCATCACTATCACTATCATTTTCATTTTCATATTCATTATCATCAACATGTTCTTCATCACTTTCATCATCACAAGATTGTACCTTAGTGGCCTTAGCCATGAAGCATGATGAAGATTTGAAGAGGGAAGGCTTCTCATTGATAGCAATGCTTGCAAGAACCTTCTTCTTGGTGGTCTTGTTATCATCACTATCATCATCATCATCACTTGAGGAAGCATCACTATCCCAAGTGACTACATATGAACCACCCTTCTTCTTCTTGAATGCCATCTTGTCCTTCTTCTCTTTCTTTTCCTTCTTGTCCTTCTTCTTGTTCTTCTTGTTGTCATCATCATTGTCGCTATTGTATGGACATTGAGCAACAAGATGATCTTTGCTTCCACACTTGAAGCACCTTCTTGACTCTTCTTTGTTCTTGAATGAAGATTTCTTTCTTCTTGCATGGTAGCCCTTCTTCACCATGAACTTGCCAAATCTTTTGACAAAGAGAGCCATCTTCTCATCATCATCATCATCCCAAGATTCATCTTCTTCACTTGATGTCGCTTGCTTAGCTTTGCCCTTTGATGATGTAGCTTTGAATGCCATGCTCTTCTTCTTGTCATCCTTCTTCTCATCTTTCTTCTCCTTCTTTTCTTCCTTCTCATCATCATCTCTATATGCATCATCGGTCATGATATCTCCCAAGATTTGGTTTGGTGTCATTGTTTTCAAACCGGTCCTCACTAGTAAGGTGACCAACATGCCAAATCTTGCGGGCAAACATCTCAAGAACTTATTGGAGAAGTCCTTGTCCTCTATCTTCTCACCAAGTGCCTTGAGATCATTGATAATCACTTCCATCTGATGGAACATGTCCGGCACACTCTCATCTTCCTTCATCTTGAAGCTTGCAAACTTCTCTTTAAGAATATATGCCTTTGAACCCTTCACAGCTTGAGTACCCTCAAATGATTCTTCCAATTTCTTCCAAGCTTCATGAGCCATCTCAATATTCTTGATTTGCTCAAATGTTCTCACATCAATTGCATCATGAATGGCACTTAGAGCAATGTCATTATTTTGGAGAAGCACTTCTTCGGCCGCGGTGGGATTTTCTGGATCATCAATCTCAATTTTAGTTTCTACCACCTTCCACACCTTTCTATTGATTGACTTGATATGTGTGGTCATCTTTGTCTTCTAATAAGAATAATTTGTGCCATCAAATTGGGGTGGCTTCTTGGTGTTGTTGATTTGAGTCATTTTAACACCGAAGGTTGTTAAGCCTCAAATAACGGTGACCTCGGCTCTGATACCACTTGAAAGGTCCTAATGGCTAGAGGGGGTGAATAGCCTAATAAAAATTTCTACAACAACACTTAACAAAACAGTTAGACAATTATGAGGCAAAGCAAGTGTTGCGCTAGCCTACTCAAAATGCAAGCCACCTACCACAATTCTAGTTTAGATAGTATCTATTCACACAATAGCTATGACACTACCCTATGTTAGTGTGCTCTCAAAGGCTAACTAAAGAGCCACACCAACCAAGCAAGCAAGCTCTCACAACTAGTTACACTAAAGAGCTTGTCAACTAGTTTGCGATAAAGTAAAGAGAGTGATCAAGAAGATTATACCGCCGTGAAGATGAATGAACCAATCAATCACAAGGATGAATAACAATGAAGACCAATCACCTCGGAATCAATGATGAACACAATGATTTTTTACCGAGGTTCACTTGCTTGCCGGCAAGCTAGTCCTTGTTGTGGCGATTCAATCACTTGGAGGTTCACACGCTAATTGGCTTCACACGCCAAACCCTCAATAGGGTGCCGCACAACCAACACAAGATGAGGATCACACAAGCCACGAGCAATCCACTAGAGTACCTTTTGGCGCTCCGCCGGGGAAAGGTCAAGAACCCCTCACAATAATCACGATCGGAGCCGGAGACAATCACCACCCTCCGCTCAACGATCCTCGCTACTCCAAGCCGTCTAGGTGGTGGCAACCACAAAGAGTAACAAGCGAAATCCGTAGCGAAACACGAACACCAAGTGCCTCTAGATGCAAACACTCAAGCAATGCACTTGGATTCACTCCCAATCTCACTATGATGATTAATCAATGATGGAGATGAGTGGGAGGACTTTGGCTAAGCTCACAAGGTTGCTATGTCAATGAAAATGGCCAAAGATATGAGCCATAGCCGGCCATGGGGCTTAAATAGAAGCCCCCATGAAATAGAGCCGTTATACCCCTTCACTGGGCATAACACGGGCTGACCGGACGCTCTAGTCCAACTGACCGGACGCAGCACCAGACGCACCGGACGCGAATACCGGACGCGTCCAGTAGCTGCTAGACCGCCACATGTCCCACTGTTGCCTCCAACGGCTCTCTGACACGATGACCGGACGCTTAGCATGAAATGACCGGACGCACAGCCGCTGAGTCCGATCGAGTCCAGTGAGCCTCTAGGGCCGACCAGACGTGTCTGTTAGAAACTAACCGGACACTGATCCTCAGTGTCCGGTCGAGTAGAGCAAGTACCCTTGCCCGACCGGATGCGTCCGGTGATAACAGACCGGACACTGCCAGCGTCCGATCGGCTGCTCTGCCATATACTGCCTTTTCTGATTCACACCGAACGCGTCTGGTGTGGCGACCAGACGCGTCCGGTCGCTGAGTCTATCGCCAAAATACCAGACGTGTCCGGTAACCATACCGGACGCGTCCGGTCACTCTATAACCAGCGCGACTAACTCCTCTTCGACTCTATCTTCTTCGCCCTTGCTCAAATGTGCCAACCACCAAGTGTATCACCTTGTGCACATGTGTTAGCATATTTTCACAAACATTTTCAAGGGTGTTAGCACTCCACTAGATCCTAAATGCATATGCAATGAGTTAGAGCATCTAGTGGCACTTTGATAACCGCATTCCGATACGAGTTTCACCCCTCTTAATAGTATAGCTATCAAACCTAAATGTGATCACACTCTCTAAGTGTCTTGATCACCAAAACAAAATAGTTCCTATGGTTTATACCTTTGCCTTGAGCTTTTTGTTTTTCTCTTTCTTCTTTCCAAGTCCAAGCACTTGATCATCATCATGGTATCATCATCATCATGCTATGATCTTCATTTGCTTCATCACTTGGAGTGTGCTACCTATCTCATGATCACTTGATAAACTAGGTTAGCACTTAGGGTTTCATCAATTCACCAAAACCAAACTAGAGCTTTCACCCTTCTCAAGTAAAAAGTCAAAGAGCTTATCCGATTTCATGACATCAAAGTCATAGCTCTCCTCGACTCCTCTTCCCCAAGGATTTGGCACCATTACTGTCTTCTTGCTCCAATTCCATTTAGTTACAGCAACCTCATCTTCTTCATCTTCATAGCCATCATCTGCTGAGTACGGATCATAAGCGTCGGCTACGGTGGTATTCTTCTGGAATCAAGTGTCTCTGCGCGTACTCTAGAATTGGCTATTGAGCGCTACTACTCGTTGAGCCAATTGACCTAAGTTGTCAAATTCTTGTCCTAGCAGCTTTTCCTTCCACATTGGCAGCATTCCTTGGATAGCTAAAGCAACTAGCTGATCATCGGCCAAGCTAAATGAGAAGCACAAATTCCTAGTCTCTTGGAATCTCTGAAGAAACTTAATGCCCGATTCATTAGTCCTCTGTCTCATGGTCGTTAGATCAGTGATCTTCTTTTCTCCAGTCCTAGTGTAAAAATATGTATGAAACTTCTTCTCCAGGTCAGCCCAATTGGCAATGGAGTTGACTGGTAGTGACGAGAACCAAGTGAAGGCTGGCCCTGATAGGGATAAGGAGAAAAAATGAACCTAATGGGCATCCTCAACTGATGCTTCACCCAATTGTGTAAGATACTGACTGACATGTTCTATTGTGCTTGTACTATCTTGACCAGTGAACTTGGCAAACTCTAGGAGCCTGTAATTTATAGGAAGAGCGACCAAATCATACCATTCTGGATATGGACATTTGTATGAAAAGGTCAGCCCCTTTGGCTTCAAACCGAACTGATTCTTCATCATCTCAGTCACCTTCAGTAGCAACTCATCAGCTTGCGGATTTGGATTTCTTGGTACTTGCTGACCCATCTGTGGGTTGAAATCTCACGTGCCTTGATATCCTAGATTTGGCATCATGTGGAGGGTGTTATAATCTGTGCCATAGTGATAGCCTCATGGAATCTCAATATGTTGGGTCCTTTGTTGGCTTGCTGCTTGAAGTCTCTGATTATAGACATAAGGATCTATATTTGTACGGATCTTTTGAATTGATGGTGCTATTTTTTGAGCCGACGACGGTATGTGGCCTAATGTGCCAAAATTGATCATCTGGTTCTGACTTTGCCCCGTTGGTTGTTGTACATGCTGTATTGATGGTCTAGGATTGTACTGTACCTGATTCGTAGCAGTGCCTGGAGTTTGTTCAGATGAACCTTGAAGTGTCTGGACATCACCATTACCAGCTGGTACTGCTTCTTGATGGCTGGTACTGACTTGATTAGTCCCTTGAGTCGACAGATCTAGAATGTTGTAACAAGTCGATCCAACCTGACCAACTAGAATCCCATGAATCGCCTCTTTCATGGCGTTGTGAAATGCGTCAATGAAAACTTCAATGCGGCTTGATATGGCATCACAAATAGATTTGTCTATGGCTTCTGTAAAGAAACACCTGTCTTCAGCTTCAACTATATCTGTCTGCCCGTGTAGTAGAACCCTTGGTAGTGGAAATTTCTGAATAATTGTGCTGTCATGTGTTTTGGTGTAGGACAACAAACACTTCTTCTGAAATTCTTCTGTAGCCTTGCCAATGGTATCCTTATCCTCATTAGGTAGGTCGTTATAGTGTACCATAAGGATGTTGTCATTGTTGTGAGCCGCCATGACGATTGTGGTGTCCCACCGAGCGTGCCAGAAACGTGTGTCAACACAGAATTTTTGCTTTCGTGCCAAGGACACATGCAGCAAGCCGGAAGGGTCCGCTCGATGGAGTAGATCCGCCTAGCTCAGCGCAAGGGTGGTCAATCCTACGCAATCCTCCCGAGACATGCTAGTCAATTTGACCCTGCAATTGACAAGGGGAGAAAACTTATCAGTAATTAAGGGCGGAACATGCTGGTGTTGCCAGACAGTCCCGAATGTGCGGCTCTGAGAGCCGATATGAGAGGAAATCGACTAAATAGCCGATCCCAGCATGTTCACAAGAATGAATCGATTAAAGCTCATGGGATTGTATAAGAAGGATAGGTTATCATTTAGGACAAATGTTATTTAAGCAAATATTAATCAATGGCAATAAGATATCAATGATGATTGGTTTATACTGAGCCAATGATTACAAGTAACCGAACTCCTTTTATTTAAAGAAACAACTCAACACCTCTTAACCATTTAATAAAGGTAAATCTAATGAACATGTTAGATCTCATCTATCGCCATGACCAGTGGAGCATGAGACAGAATCATGCAGGCCGTAGAAACAACAATAGACTCAATGACCCTAACTCATTACTAATATCAGTGGGGCATGAGGCAAAATCATGTAGGCCGTAATACCATAACAAGATCATGGGGCTAACGCATCTTTCAACTTATCTCTACTTCAATGATCTCGTAATGTGAACTGTTTGTGAATACATTCGATATCGGCTAAACAGCCGATTCAGGCATAGCGCACAGTTAAGGTCATGCCTTCTCAGGAACAGGTCTACTAACTAACGATCCCCACTCCACGGTGCCAACAGTGGGGTGAGAGGCAGAATCCCACAGACCGTGATGACGAGCCATGGAACGGTTTTCATTAACTAATAGATCTACTCAAGATCAGACATGCCTTAACCGCACGCTATGCACGATTAAGATTAACGCAAAATAGTCGATAAAAAACATAACTTATCGCTTAAGATGTAGATTAGATCAGTTTTAGATTAGCAAATGATGAGTTAAACAAGATATAAGGCCGATCTAGATCAATCTCAATTAGGCAGAGTGATATTGCTGTAATTAGATAAACAATGAAAGCAATAAGCAATATCATTAACTTAATGAATCTACCAAAGACTGCCATACTAAGGTAGAGCCGATAACTTGACCTTGAACTAATTCAAGTAGAGGGGTGTGAGGCAGAATCACACAGGTCATACTTGAATTAGACAAGAATCGATAACTAGCCTATACCAGAGTCATAGTGGGGGTCGACCGGATCGATGCAGCCATACGAACAGAGGTATAAACCATGATGGTACTTACAGACAAGCAGTGGAGGTCGACCGGATTGATGCAGCCGTACTCGCTGAAGAACTTGCCGAGATCTACTCTACTCCTACTCCTAAGGGGTGGCCGGAGCTGAAAAAAGTAATTGACTTTGTATTTGATTGATTGATTGATGTTCTACAATAGCCGGGGTTTGGTATTTATACCCGGAGTCTAAACATGAATCCTACTCAAGCACGATTTGTTACAACCTTTGGTATAAAATGAAAATATTCCTAATTTAAGATAACTTGGACTCTAATCTTTCCCTTTTTGTAGAGTCCAGCATGTTTCATCCCAGCGCCAATCCTAGCCTCTGTCGTTATCTGCTGGCGCTATTTGAAGAAAGTCGATTCTAGTGCCGCATCCGAATCAACTGGTTCTGATCCGCACGCAATCGATTCCTTGCTGAATTGATTTTGGGAGTTCTCGAGCTCTTGAGATCCTCCTTCCAAATTCTAGTGTAAACACAAAGAACCAAGGTGAAGGCCAATGAGGCTCGGGACGCCATCACACCCACGTCCTCCTATTTAGATAGTAGGTGAATTTCAAATACTAGTTAAATTAAACAGCACGAACACAAATACTAGTGTGAGCATTGCTTGCATATACTCTAGTTAAAGGAAGATAAACAACATGAATAGCGGTACGGTGATGATCCGCCTCCAAAGGGGGAATTGGCGGGTGATAGACCATGCCGACGAGAGGTCCATCTATTGGTGGAGGATTGCCGGCGTGGAAGGCCTCCGGGGCCTCCCCATCGACAGATGACTTCGTTGGATTGGCCATGGTCCTAGCAGGAGTGTCGACGGCATAGTAGGGTGGAAGGCAAAAGCTTTGGGATGGAATCAGGAGCTCTAGAGAGAAGGCAACAAGTGTATAACCTTCCCTCAAGCTCCTTGTCTCTGCTGCTATAGTTTGGGGGCCGCCAACCACCCCACACCTAAGACATTTGCGTTGGTGGGTGGTGGGGCTTAGTCCCATCACGTCAATGCGATGGGCCAAAAGCGACGTCCCCTGCTGTAATTGGCTGCTGACGCCACCCAAGCGCGTGCGCCTACGTGGGAATGCAGGAGCATGTCATCCGGGTAGTCAAGATTTTAGATAGCCAGACCTTGTGTGATCCTATGAAGTATAAAAATTCTGAATAAAAATCATCTTTGATGCATGGTTCTTACAAGTTCAACAAATCCTATCAAATACATGAAAATAAGATGAGTTGGGTTCAATACAGATCAAAGCCACTCATGACTACGACTACAACTGATACTAATTGACATAGTGCACTCCGTAGGCAATAGTTTTACTCATAGATCTATACTGTATTGTGTTCGACAAGATGAAATGTGTCGCATCGGACTTTCTTATGAGTGCAAAAAAATATTAGAGTGAAGCGAATGCGGCCAAAAAGCTGGACACAAGAAGTGAATTGAGAAAAAAGAGCTTCTGACGGTCTTGAGACTTGAATGCCTAGTGCAGTTATGATAGGTCTTTTCTGTACTTATTTGATTCCAATCCAAGAAGTCACAGCAGTCGAGGCCGGACTAAAGAGTGAAGAGTGAGATGTGTTCAGCTCGGTTAGATTTTGGTCTATCGGCTCGGTTAGATTTGGTCTATCGGTGGTAAAGTCACCGTGAGTTAATTCCCAGCTACTTGCATCACCATTACTTGCACTTCTCCATCTTCAGCTGGCCTATTTAACCTAGGTCTTGATGCATATGTTGGGCTCAATCCACACGCTTGTGAGGCAATCATGTTTCTTCATCGCCTAGAGGTGCTTTGTCTTCCTTCTTGCACCTGTCACAGCCTGGAGCCCATGAGAGGTTCAAGATGGAGATAATGCACCTCATATGGATGCTAGTGTATGGAGAAGGCCTTCAAGATTGGGTGCTTTAGATTCCATAATCTTGTTGCATTTGAGCATCGAGATGCAGATCTGCATCCCTCTATCCTCAGAGGTAGCAAGATTATGGAATATAAAGCACCTTATTGAGATGCTGGTGCAAGTTTTGTGAGGTGCTCCCTCTCCATCCTGTGTGAGGTCTCATGTTAACCGAAGCTTGACCATGGTGATTGCAGATCTCATGTTAACAGAAGATCTGTAATCATCTGGTACTTTCCTGTTCTAGGGCTCCATACTCAATTGGGGGTGCTTCAAGTTTGCTAGGTGCTCATTCTTCAAGACTAGGTGCTTATAGCATCTCCAAGAGTACCCAATATTTTCTTCCCAAAAACATAAAGTTAACTCCTAATAAAGTATTGGAAGGAATAAAGATGGTAATCTCCAAGAGTTTCTAATAATTAGTCAATTAGTTGTGTTATTAGTCCATACCTGTTTGTGTGGTAGACGTAGCATCTTGCTAGAGTTCATCAACAGACCTTACTACCATCCCTATATTCCCTTGTTCTTGGAAAATTAGCAGAGGAGTAAACAAAGTCCATTTGATGTATGTCATGTTGCATTGTGCACTAAAGTCCAGCCTGTGTTGTTTCTCAATTGCTGGACAATCCTGGGTGACCCAAATTTAAAAATAGGGTCCAAACTTAAAATTGTAAATGACACGGTAACAAGCATCATAGGAAAACAAGGAAAAACAAGACTTGCGGGTATGAACTATGCAGAAAGAAATCTACATTGAAAAGCAACCAACAGGGGCTAGACCATGCTCAACAGAGTTTAACCCAACTAATACTTAAGTGCGGCAAAAGTTCACATAGACATGCAAATAAGAGTTCACATATTTGCAAGGGCGTCCCACAGATCAAACCTAGTCATGACTACTAGTACTACTGATACGTCCCACAGATCAAGGGTCGAGGTGGGCGTGCAGGAGCTGCTCCACATTTAGCTTCGCTAAGATGCCATTGGCGGTTGGCAAGAGGTTCTTGATGAGATCATCAATCTCATTGTCGTCCAATCTCGGTGGAAAACCTTGCTCCACCACCCGGACGTTCACTGCCTTGCCAAACTAAAGCTAGGCAATGGCTAATGTCATGGCAGCCGCTTGATGAATGGCTTCAGACACCACAGCCGCCTTGTCTTCTCATGCCTGGGGCGGCTTCCCGCAGGGCCACGACAAGTGCGGCGCGCACGACCACCAAGTCACCATGCAACATGTTGGCGTGCAGCCTGGACGCACACTGGTGATGGGACGACTCTCCGACACCACCGGTAGGAAGTCCCATGACGGGGGGCACCGCTGCCATGGAGGAATGGCTACACAATGCAAGATAAGTTCAAGCCCAGATGAAAAGGGGGAGAGTGATTAGATTTAGAAGGCCAGAGAGCACTCGGACTTGTCCTTGGTGGCGTGGGCTAGCAATAATAGAGGAGTCCATGTAGCCTATGATGATAGCGAAGTGGAGCGCACCTGGAGTGGCGGTGGCGAGGGAACCATTAGTGCTGCTAGTGCCAGCGTTACCCCCAACCGGTGTGCTTCTAGGCGGCTTCCCTTAGACAAGGCTCGCCCGGTGAAGATCCGCCGAAAGAGGTCCACGTGCGGCTCCATCTCGAGGAAGGCCTCGCAAACGGTGATGAAATCAGCAATGTGCAACACCCTAGTCGGATTGAGGTGATGCAGCTCCAGGCCCCACTCATTGAGGAGCGCATGTAAGATCTAGTGTGTGGGATATCCAAGCCAGCGCTCATGGAAGGCGAGGTAGGAGACAACCTCATCGGCCCATGGTCGCGGAACAGCTTTCCCTAGCGTAGGAGCCCTCTAATGCGCCACCTCCTTTGACTGGAGTAGCCCCTTCACGGCAAAGGCGGCCAGCACCTCCTCATCTATGTTGGATGGCCTCAGTTTGACATCGTGCCATGGATTCATGAACGAATCCGTGAGTTCTCCTCTACCTCGCTCTACCCTCTCTCCTAGAAACTGCTGCGATGCATGAACGGGCTTGGTGAAAAGGAAGAAGGAGAAGAGGCAGCAGTTGGAGAAAGGCAAAAGAATGGGAGGAAAACCCTCCTCTTTCCCCTAATTTAATGCGGATAGGCATGCGGTGGGACATGTCTAGGCTGATGGGACATGCCCTGCCCAACAAAACATCACCTAGTTAAGACAAGATGTGGCCTGGGTAGGGCCCACCCCTACCACAACCCAGGCATAGGAAACAAGGTGCAACCACACAAAACAACCCTCCACCTTCCTAGGAAGGGCTTGGAAGGGCCCAACAATGGGATCGCCATCAAGGAGAGACCAATGGGCTACCTAAGTCGATCAGACGACTTAGGAGACTATCGAGAGATAGGTAAGGAGCAGTGGGATGCCTCGTGTGGGCTATGCCATCTTTGTCATGAACGATGGACATGGATCCCATTCGGACATATCCAATAAGAGCTCCTCAAACCTGTCACTAGAGTCATAAAGGTAACATTACCAAACTTTCTTACTTTATTTTATTTTTTGATGCATGATCATCCTTTCTCATACACGCATTCACACACTCATCCATACAATCATTCATTCATCCCATGCATCCAAAGCATTGCATATGCAATTGATGCATCACAATGCTTCGTGTTGCATCACGAAGCGGTAGTCGCCTCATTCGATATGAGCGACGACCAACTGGGGTTTGAAGGCTGGCCCACGAAGGGCTTGAGGCCACCTCACGTCAAACAGAGCTAGGGGAGAAAACATAGATGAGCCCCAGTAGCCCTTGCTCGATCTGCTCTGAAGCAGATAGGGTCATCTCAACCTTCTCGTTTGATCCTAACCTTGAGCCATGCCCACAGAATCTCCATCGAGGGGAGGCCAGTGAGCCACCTGAGTCAGTCTCCAGAACGGCTCAGGCATCTGCCCAGAGGCGGGTAAAGGAGAAGTGGAGTGCCACATGAGGGCCATGTCGACCCTGTTACGAACGATGGACCCGGATTCCACTCAAACATACCCATTAGAGAGCTCACCGAGCGTGTCACTCAAGCCATCGAGGCAAGCAATGTTAGCTCAGCCCCTCTAGTTGTGGAAACCATAGATGGGGTAACGCACAAAACTAAACCAACCCCTTGACCATGCCCAACACTTGGGTCCACGCTCTGTCATTTCCCGACCCCTCGGGCACGCCTGATGTTTGGGTTGGCGCCCGATGCCTGGGTCCGCGCTCCTAGAAATGATGGCTTAGAGCCTAGGAAGGGGAGACGTGCGAAAATAGGAGATGTTTTTTCCTACTGATTTCACTATCCTCTCCTCTATCTTTAGTGACATCTGACCCCAGCAACGGCAAGGGGTTGGATCTCACTCGGGGGCTACACCAACCGAGAGCGCTCGCACACACCCGCTGGCAACTCAAAAATCCCCCAGGTGATTCTACTCAAATCGCTTGGGGGCTACACCCAACGGGTGCGCTCACGTGGACCCGTTGGCAAGTCAAAAAAATCCCCCAAGCGATTTCTAGGACCACCAAGGCTACACCTCTTGCCTGCTTCTGCCTCACCTAACGTTTGAGGGCTGGCCCCGCCTCGCTCTCGTCCGAGGGTTGGCCCCGCCTCGACTAACCCCCAAGGGTAGGCTTTGCCTTGGCCGATGTCTAAGGGTTGGCTCCGCCTCACCCGATGTTCAAGGGATGGCCCCACCTCGACTGACCCCCGAGGGTAAGCTCTGCCTCAGCCGATGTCTGAGGGCTAGCTGTGCCTCACCCGACGTCTAAGGGCTAGCTCTACTTCGCCCGATCCCTCAGATATGGTTCCTAACGGAAGCTCACACCACCGCCAACCACTACGGGCCAGAAAGTACAACCCCAGGTCAAACTTCTAGCATCGTGCAGGGAGCGGTCACACCTCAGAATGACTCATCTCCATGACATATCGCTCTAGGGGACTCACATCAATGCACAATGACGGATGCAAGGTCACTATGCTGCCTACTCCCTGTACAGCCGCTAATTAGCATGCTGGTTTGTTAGTCCAACGCCTGGGTCCACACTCCGTCTCGCCTGACCCCTTGGTCGCGCCCAATGCCTGAGTCCATGCTCCATCGCACCCGACGGTGACTTACGATCTTACACCCACCCATTGCTCTTGTACAACGAGTATAAATAGCCCCTTCACGACTTCTTAGAAGTCCCAAAAGGGCTCGGGGGCTCCTATCGGGTTCATAAACCCAAGGTCCCCGATGGGCCCACTTCCCAGCGAAAACTTGGGCAAGCAGATGACATTACAACAACGCGTGACTCCTGGGCCAGCCCAGATACCAAACAACAGGCCAGAAGAGCGATCTAGTCTCTGACCAGAAGGCCGGGCCATGGAGGGGACGACGCTCGCTTCCGACTCCAACCTGCTTTTCCGACCGGGAATATGCCAAAACTCTACTTATAGCTCTTCTTCGACCGGCATAGTCGGAGCCGACTGGGAACGACCGATCGAGGACGCTCGCTCGGTGAGGACCCAAGAATCAAGCAGAGCAGATAAGGCAAGGCGCTCAAGTCAATCGCAATACCGAGGATCATACCCTGCATGCCTATAGGATGATACCGCCAGGACATCCCAGAAGGGTGCTCTACAACCTTCCAGGCATGTTAGAACCCAAACAGTGTTGTGGGCACTGACATTTGCCTTACAGTATTGTGGGTGGCGTCATTTGCCATACCAGGCGAACACGGTAAAACCTGCCACATGCGTCTGACATAAACAATATTATGGGCGCCAACAACCGTCTTGTACCCGACAGCGTAGGCAATAAGACTTAATAGCATACGCACACACGCACACACTCTCTCTCTCACTTGTAAGGCCATCCCCTTCACCTATAAAAGGGGATGCGCTCTCTCCCAACGCAGGACGGTCATTCCGACTCTCTCTCTACTAGCTTCAGACATTCTGAGCACTCGAATAGCTCCATGGCTCTAGAACTCTAAAGCTACATAGAGCATATGTTCTAATACTTAGTGTACGTTGGAGCTCCCGTCACTCTGACCCTTTAGTTCAGAGCCTGACTAGACCTTCGAACCCCCTTCTTATTCCCATTCGTTTGTAACCCCACAACAAACTTCGAGCACCTAGGCTCAGGAATAAAGTCACCGACCGACTAGAACTAGACATAGGGCACGTTGCCTGAACCATTATAAACCTTGTGTCTTTGAGTGCTATGCCACATCCGATCACAACACATGGCAAAACTATAAATATTTACTTGTTGGTTACTTTTCGCACTGACACTATGTGTGTCTGTGCGTGACTACTACTGCTACAAATTTCAGATGCTTCCAGGAATATTTAACCCCATACTTTACGCCAAATGTTTGTTCCAACGGTTTGCTGTTGACACGTATATCAAGATTGAGAGCTCTTGATTAGATTATATACGCAACCATCAAAGGGAGATTAGGGCTGACCTATACCAATGATTGGTGGATAGCCTGCATGCATGTGAAGGTAGAGCAGAAGCTGTTGGAAAAGCGGACAGTGATGCCTTCATCATTTATTAGAGGCCCACGTGACATGAGGCGTCGGTACATGGACGTCATGGCTCTGGTACGGAGGTTTGGTAAACCAGACATCTTCCTCACTATGACATGTAACCCGAACTGGGATGAGATCAAGCGTGAACTCTACCCTGGTCAGACGCCACAAGATCATCCAGATCTTATTGTTCAGGTCTTCAAAGCAAAACTAGAAGAGCTAAATGATAGGCTACTAAAATAGGATATTCTTGGAAAGGTCCGAGCGCATGTGTATGTTGTGGAGTTCCAAAAGAGGGGTCTACCGTACGCACATTTTTTGCTAATCATGGAGAGGAAGTACAAGATCACGTGTCTAGAGCAGTATAATCTTCTCATCTTGGCTATGCTCCTGGACAAGAAGTACCCAGTCTTATACAAGATGGTTACCAAACATATGATGCATGGCCCATGTGGAGTGCTTAATCGCAATTGCCCATGCACAAAAGGTTGTGACTCATGCAAGAACCATTACCCTTGACCTTTCTGTGATGTCACAGTATAGGGCAAGGATTCATACCCTGTTTACAGACGATGTGAAGATGGTTGAAAGGAAAAGGTTCGTGGCCACGAGCTCGACAACAGATGGGTCGTTCCTTACAATTTGTATCTCCTCCGTCTGTTCAACTGCCACATCAATGTTGAGGCATGTGGGAGTATCAAAGCAGTCAAGTATCTATTTAAGTACATCTACAAGGGTTATGACCGAGCGTTTGTGGCTGTGAGAGAGGCTGATAAGGAGGACATTGAAGGGAACATCGATGAGATCAAGCAGTATAGGGATGCTAGATGGATAACCCCTCCAGTAGCCTTGTGGAGGATATACGGTTTTGATTTGAGCAATAGGTACCCTGCTGTTTTGTTCTTACAGCTCCATCTTCCAGACATGCACATGGTGTCATTTCACCAGCATGAGGGGGGTTCGACGAGGTGCTTAATCATCCAGGTGTTGATAAGTCAATGCTTATAGTGTACTTTGAGATGAACAGAACAGATGAAAGAGCCCGAGGTATATTGTATCAGGACTTTCCCGAGCTCTATACATGGCAAGCACAGGGCAAAGTGTGGAACAAGAGGGTACATGATACTACATTACAATAGATTGGAAGAATCGTGTCTGCTAATCTAGTTGAGGGGGAGCGTTACTATCTTAGGGTTCTCCTGAACTATGTGGTAGGTGCAACCTCCTTTGAGTGTCTAAGGACCGTTGACGATGATATCCTACCAACCTTCCATGAAGCTACAGAAAGAAGGGTCGTAATCAAAGAGGACAACTCGCTTGACAAAAGTCTCTCAGAGGCAACCGGGTGGATGATGCCATATGCACTACGAAGGCTCTTCGCAACAATATTGGTATTTTGTGAGCCCAATGATGTATTCCGACTGTGGGAGAAACATAATGAGGCAATGTCGGAGGACTACAGGTGCAACAATCAATCCAACTTCATGGTAGAGCAGATGGTCCTCATAGATTTTCGAAAATTGCTACAATCAATGTAGAAGGATATGAAGATGTACCCACTTTCTGATATCGATGACACATGACGCATCTTCTGATATTCCTAGAGAGATTTTTGAGAAGGTTAGCATTGAGGCAAACGAGGATGATGTGGCTTTGTTAGACACCCTTAATGAGGAGCAGCGGGTTGCATATGATGAGATTATGTCATCGGTTGATACCGGTCACAGGGGTCTCTTCTTTGTGGATGGTCCTGGTGGGATCGGAAAGACTTATCTTTACAAAGCCCTTCTCGCCACTATACGTAGCCAGAAAAAGATTGTCGTGGCAACAACTACATCTGGTGTTACGGCCTCAATAATGCCTGATGGCAGAACTGCCCACTCACGCTTCAATATTCCCCTCACCATTGATAATGGGGCCTTCTACAACTTCACAAAACAGAGTGGTACTTGCTAAGCTACTTCGAGCATCATCTCTCATCATTTGGGACGAGGCTACCATGACAAAGAGGCAGTCTGTCGAGGCGCTGGACAATAGTCTCCGTGATATAATGGACCAACATGAGCTGCCATTCGGAGGGAAGATCGTGGTGTTCAGTGGAGATTTTAGACAGGTTCTTCCTGTTGTTCGAAGAGGGTCGAGGGCTCAGATAGTCAGTGCCTCGCTGTGGATGTCGTACCTTTGGGGTTCCATGCGACATCTAAAACTGGTGCTTAACATGAGGGCAAAGAGTGACCCGTGGTTTGCAGCATACCTATTGCACGTCGGTGGAGGTTCTGAGGAGGTGAGTGGTGATGATGAAATTTGTCTTCCTCATAATATATGCGTACCACACACCGGGGAAGATAGTGATCTTGATACTCTAATTGATTGCATATTCCCTAACCTCAATGCAAATATGTCAAGCAAAGATTATATCACCTCCTGGGCGATATTATCTATGAGAAACGACTAGGTTGATATGATAAATATGAAGATGATAGGATGTTTCCAAAGGGATGAGATGGTGTACCATAGCTTTGGCTGTGCGATAGACGATCCACACAACTACTTCCCTCACGAATTTCTTAACACTTTGACACCCAATGGTCTACCTCCACATGTATTAAAGCTGAAGATTGGATGTCCGATCATATTGCTTAGGAACATTGACCCTGTGAACGGACTTTGTAATGGTACTAGGCTTATCATACAGGGGTTCCAAAAGAATACCATGGACACAGAAATTGTGTTGGGATCGCACGCTAGAAGGCGGGGTTTTCTGCCTCGCATACCCTTATGCTCGTCGGACGATGAGATGTTCCATTTCCAATTTAAGCAAAAGCAGTTCCCTATTCGTCTCAGCTTTGCAATGACCGTTAACGAGGCACAGGGGCAGACTATCCCTAACGTCAGGGTATACTTGTCGGAACCAGTATTCTCGCACTGCCAATTGCATGTAGCGCTATCAAAAGCCACGACAAGATCAAACATTAGGATTTTAACCATGCCGGTTGCTTAGAAGGATGTTAACAATGGGAAAGGGAAAGGGAAAGTGAAGGAGAAGGGGAACAAGAAACTGATAAAAGATATATTCACGAAAAATATCATATATAAAGAGGTTCTAACTTCATGAAATGGTAATATCTCACGTGTTGATACATATTTTTTCAAGATAGTCAACAACACTTTAGCTTTAAAAATTAACGAACAATTTATATGCAGGATACATTCAACTATAGCTTCAGCCATTTGCATGCTTCACCTGCAAAAAGTCAGACACCTCATCTTAAAAATCTTATGGACCATTTTTTATTTGTGACCCGCTACAGCTTGTTGGTGTGCGTGCAAAGCACGCTCTTTTGATCGAACTATTTTAATTATCTTTCTTTCTTGAAGACATGTAATATTAATGTTCCAAACATCACATTGCAATATCTTTTGTATGTAACAGTAGAACACATGCTCGTACATATGTTATCATGGTATTAAGTTTTTCCGTTGCAACGCACGGGCTTTTAGCTAGTAATGTAAAATAATCATTTCCTTTAATTCCCTGCTTTGAGATTCGTACCATTTTTTTAAAAAGGGAGTAATGGAGCAGTTGCCCTTATCTTGAAGGTAAATGTGGAGTGACCTCCGACGGTAAGCGCTCAAATAGTGTGCAGTCTCAGTACCAAGAGTTCAAAAGGCAAAAAAAAAAAAAAAAAACTGTGAAGAACTCAATTACTATAATAAAATAAATATAAACAATCTAGTGTCTGGAATAGTAAAGGCCGAGATTAGAAGCAATGTAAAATTCTAAAACTGTTTAAATCTCTATTAATGGCTGGTGTGTCATCAATCACTGGAAAACGTTGATGCTTCACTTGGCCTATGTGCTCAGCTTCTTGGGCCGGCGCCGGCGGCTCTCGGCATCCTCCATCCGCCGCACGGTACACTCCAGCGCGTCCACACGCTCGGCCAGCGCGCCGATCACCGCGCACTGTTGCGCGCTCTTCTCGCACAGCGCGACCACCATCTCCATCACCTTCCTCGCGTCCACACCGTCAGAGGCGGCGCCGGCACTTGCAGTCCCCATGGTCTCCAACGGACACGCCGGTTCCTTGCGCGGTGGCTCCTGGTCGTCGGGCGTGCCTGCCACGAGTGCGTTGTCCTCCATCACCATCTCCCACTCGCCCTCCGCGTCCGAATCCTCCGGCTCGTCGACATCAACATTGGCGTCGCCCGGCACCACTTCCTTTTCCTCTCCCTCTCCCGCTTTCGCCTCAGGATCGCTAGCGGCTACTGCTTCGTCGACCTCCACCTGGGTGGGCGTGTCAACCGCTGTCTTGATGCTCTCCATCTCACCACCGCGCTCCACGGCGTCTGCCAACTCCGGCGCTGCCGCGCTCTCCTCCACCGTCTCGACGGCCGTCGCCTCAGGTGCGTCGACCTCTGTCGCGTCCTCCACAGGCGCCGACGACGGCGCCGACTTAGTCTCGAGCGCGTCGACGGCGTCCTGCAGCACAAGCACTCGCTTGGTGACCCTCCTCCGGTAGTCACGCGCGCCGCGCACCGCGTCGAGCCGTAGCAGCATCCTCATCAGCGCCTCGCCCACGGCGACGCGCGCCCTGGGGTCCGTGACTAGGGCCTCCGCCTCGGACGCCATCTTCTTCCGGACTTGCTCCGCCTCGTGCGCGACCTCGCGCACCGCCCGCACCGACTTCCTCGCCAGGAACCCGCGCGCCGCCGCCTGCATCCTCACCACAGCCTCCTTCGCGGACATCGCCGGCGCCACCGGTTTCGCGCGCGCTCCCGGCGCCTTCTGCTTCAGCTCCGGCTCCGGTTCGTTATCCGAGTCGGGCCCGTGGACTGGGATCGAGAACGACGTCTTCGTCTCCCTCGTCTTCCTCGCCCTTGGCGCGGGTTTCGCGGCCGCCGGCTCGGCGCCCGCAAAGATGCCCCTTGTGGACCTGCGGGTGGCCGCGGGCTGCTGCTCGTAGTAAGAGTCGTAGTTGTACGGGGCGGCATAGTAGTAGCCGTAAGGATTGTAGTCGAAGAACCGCCGATATGCCATCGCCGTTGCTGTCTCAACCCTCGAGCTTTTCTTCTTCGGTGTCTGCGTTTGAAGATGCAATAGGAACGTGGCGTGTTTATATGAGTACTGAGCAAGGGGGCAGGTGATTCGGATTCGGCCATGAGCCGACGAGCGGTGGAGCAGTCCGGAGGAGTCCAGTCCAGGGCCTAGGCGCTCGATTGGCTATTCTTGTAGCGGCAAATCCGGCGACGACCACGAGTCTTGACCTGCTCTTTTTATATGAAGTCCGGCAAATTAACTCGTGATCGAATTCGAATCAATCAACCGCAACGGTTCAAGTTTATAGACGCGTTCAAAATCTTGGCTACATCCATTATTGCAACCGCAGGAGATACTAATAGACATGTTTTTACTCTATTTTTTTCTTCTAAACTATCAAATATGTTTATAGTCGCATTGAGAAAAAAAAAAGCAATCAAACATTTATGCAAAACAACAAAAATATTACTTATCTAATCCTCGGTTTTTTACATGGCAGCTCTCATCATGGATTGCACTATTACATCATATCCATATAGTTTGCAAACACATTTATTTAAATTAGTTGGATAACAAGCTGCTCAAATTTTGAGTTCATCATAAGATTAGTTGGACAATCAACTTATCCATATTTGAACAATAATATGTTTTGTTCTTAATCAAAACTACGTTAACAAATTAATAGTGGAAATATTTGTATATTAGTGAAAGGTCAAGGTTCAATTTTTATGTTTACAAGCAAGCATGCCCATTCGTTGCAACGGGATCTAATACGTAGTGAGTTGTACCACGGGTCATAAGTTCGAGTCAAAAATTAAATTAACTTAGTGGTAAAAATCTTTGTTTCCTAAGGAGTCAAAGATTAAAATGGATGTGATCTCTTACTTATTATTTGTTTTTATTATTATTATATTTATTAGAACACAAAAAAATCAGGTGAAGAAAACAATGAAAACAAAATCAGAAAAGTGGAGCCAGTGTCAAAAACATCCACGAGAAAAAAAATCTGAGCATACTTGAAACCAAGTAGAAAACAGTCATGAAAAAAATTGGAATGTATTTTAGAAAATAGCCACGGAAAAAAATCAGAACATATTCGGAGCCTAATGAAAAACGTCTAAATGAATGTAAAGCAACACGTACTCGGAGCAAGTAAAAACGGACAAACCAGAAAAAAGTGAAAAAGAACAAAAAAGAAGAAAGGAAATAAAGAAATTCTACCCTTCTTTCCTCTTTATTAGATTTCTATTCTTATATATTTACATTTGGATTAAGATTCCTATTCTGGGTACTCAGGAATTAGAGAGTAATTGGATTAAGATTCCTAGTTGTTCTTATTATTATATTTTTCTATTAGGATTAAGATTCGTATTCACCCGAAATCATAGAGATCTAGTGGATTAGGATTTCTAGTTATATAAAGAGAAGGCTATAGACGGTTTTCCACATTCATAAAGTTAGTTAAGTAATGGTCGGATAAAAAATGGGTGGAGAGAAATTTTGCCTCTTTATTAGTAGGTATAGTTATAGATATTTATATATATATAACTTATATATCTATATCTATATCTATATAATAAAGAGGTAAAATTTTGGACCATTTTATTTGTTCATCTATTTTCTGGTCCGTCTTCCTTCTACTACCAGTACGATGGAGAGTTTTTTTGCATCCAGACTTTAATATATGACTTGTGCTCGTACGAGTTAAAATAACACTGGTATCAGTACCACTTCCATGCTGGCTAGGATTCGACGACAAGCAATTGCCTCATATGTGCAGTTGTGTACGAGTTTGATCCGGCCAACTATAACGAAACACGATCGTGTGCGTATGGACGATTATCACTATCTATTTATACTCCTAATAATAAAAAAACTAACCAGTCCTGACTATCAGTATACCACCCCGTCCGTGTTTCTCCGTGCCAGGAGTCTCGAGGTAACGCTGATAGTAATCCTAATGAATAAATTTCTCCGATCTAATCTGATTTCCTAATAAATAAACATCATGTATTTTTTTCATCGTTTCCGTTTCTGTTTCTGCCTGTTCCCGTGGTTGGTCAGATGTTTTTTTTCTTTTTTTTTCTTTCCTAATATTAAGCGGGAGAGGTAGTCCGTCCGCGGGTGTTTTTAGACTCCGTTTTCACGTGGTTTTGTTTTTTTAGTTTCGTCCATCTTTTCTTTTGTTTTTCTGTTTTGCATCTTTTTTTCTCGGTTTCCTCATTTGTTTTTCTTCCGTGTTTTTCCCTTTTTTCTCTCCTATAAAATAAAAATTTTGTCTGCTCTGACTTTTCCTTTCTTTTTGTGGTTTTTGTGTTTTTCAAACTATATAACGCTCATTTTGATTTCTTACTAATGCTTTGATCTCTAGTACTAAATCACCCGGTCATATTTTTTAATGAGTATTTTCAACTTTTTAATAGATATTTTCACCATAAATTTATTGCATCCATTATATCCTCTGCTCGAGTCATGTTACATTCACGTGTCCGCTTCCTAATGCATGTGTTTATCATCGGTTTTTATCTTCGTGTCGGGGTAGAGGTAGCTTTGTTCTCCTTCCCTCTCTTCGAGTCCTAACATGTTCCACATCTAGAGTCTCATTAGCATGTGCAAATGAATTGTCATAGAACTATGGGAGCCATCGAGAGGGCGTAGGAGAATAATAACGATGAGGCAAGACAAAGGACACATAAAGCATACTGAAATTATGAGGACCTGCTGTTAGGAAGAACGATAGTAGAGCAATCGACGGACCCTCACGTGATCCAACTTGAAAGGATCTAACAATACCTAGAGGGGGGTGAATAGGCATATCTAAAAATTAACTACAAATGCTAAGTTCAAATTTGTCAGTCAATGTCGGAAGTCCCGGCATTTAGGTCGGAACTCCCGACGTCGTCAGAAGTTCCGGCGCAAACGTCAACAGTCCCGACGCCTACGTGAACTATAAAAGCAGTGCCAAATTTAACTTTGCGGATAAAGAATCTTACAACCCCACTTTCTAGTGGTTTGGTGAAGATGTTGGGTCACTCCCTTGATGTCGTAATGCCTCCAAACCGTAGATCGAGTCCAAACCCTAAAATAAAACTCGAGAGAGACAAATACATACAAGTAATCTCTAGCAATCACAACAACAAGCACACGGGACACAAGATTTATCCCAAGGTTCGGCAACCCCACAAAGGAGCTCCTATGTCCTCGTTGTTGAGGTGACCACAAAGGTCAGAGTCTATTCCACCTCATTGCCTCTCTCAAAGCGACCACAAAGGTCACTTGAGCTTTCCACTAAGAAATCAAGGGTAATACAAACTTCCCAAGGCTCTTCCACAAGATGGAAGCTCTTGGGCAACGCCTAGCCGGCTAGGGGCAAAGTCCCAAGAGTAATAGACGCAAAATCAACGAACTTGACGAAGAAATCAAGTGATCAAGCTTCTCAAGATAATGCTCTCACTTAATCCACTCTCCTTTCACTCAAAACCCTAGGGGAATCGAAGATTGGAGCAAAGGGGGAAGGAGAGGGGTGCCTTTGTTGCTTGGGAGCTATTGAACACGAAGGTGTGAGCTGTGAATGAGTCTGTAATGATTAGAAGTGAAGAGAGGGCTATTTATACTCTTAGTAGAAATCTAACCATTCAAATCTACGTCGGAAGTTCCGATGCAGATCTTAGGACTTCCAACGTTAACAGAAAACACTGTTCACCCAGGGTCAGAAGTCCATACGAGCAAGTCAGTGTCGGAACTCCCGACAAATGTCAGGACTTTCGACGGTCGGGACTTCCGACGGTCGGGACTCCCGACGTACGTCGGGACTTCTGATGTGCGCAGTCAGTCAGCCAGCAGAACCTTAGATGTCGGGACTCCTGACAAGGGTCAGGACTTCCAACGGGCGCAGACAGCCAGCTAGAAGAACTACTAGTGTCGGGACTTCCGACTTGGGTCGAGACTTTCGACTGTCGAGAGTTTCGACTCACGTCGGGACTTCCGACGACCACAGTCACTGCACACGCTAAGTCACTGGGCGTCAGGACTCCCAGCATGAGTCGTGACTTCCAACCGTTGTGAGTTTCAGCTTATGTTGGGACATATCTCATTGAATCTTTCAATCTCCCCCTTTTTGATAATTGATCAACTCTTTGAATCTTTCACAGTACTAATAGCTGCGACATATCTCATTAAGATCAACTTAGTCCTAATTTGGATGTCATCAATACACAAAAACCCACAAAGGGGGCAAATGCACTTTCAATCTCCCCCTTTTTGATAATTGATGACAACCAACTTAGGCTTTTATAAGAATGAAAGAATTTAAAGCTTTTGAACCCCAAAATTTATGAAGAGCTCCCCTTTGATGTATGCATTAATTTGAATTTCAATTAGAATCATCTATACATGATTTGCATACATCAAGTCAAAAGGCCCCCCTAAATTTTGCAATCGTGGGGTGTAACAAGTGTGTGTGTGTGAACAAATATATATCCGTGAAAAGAAATGCAATATGACATGTTATTTCACACAACAAGTAAAAAGAATATGATGGCCAAGATTTCAAGGTAGAAATTTGAAGCAACACATGGCCATCACAAAACACATCCATCATCACAAGTAGAGACAAGCACAAGCTAATAATCTAGATAGATAACCATAAATTGTCCTACAATCATTCATCACAAAAAAATATAGATAGTTGTCCACCACAAACTAGCCACCACACGGCATAGTTCATACACGCTGAAGGTTTTAAAGTTTTGAAACCAAAAGACCAACTAGCTTATTACAAGATGAATCAAAGCCTAACACTCCCCCTTTATCAGCAAGTGCCAAAAGGGGTAGGCCACATGAATAACCAACTACTCGTCCTCATAGTCATCATCGTCATCTTGATCACCATCATTGTCACCACCGTCGTCGTTGTCATCCTCTTGCATGTAGTCCTCATCATCGTCGGTGGCTTTGCCCTTGCCATGAGGGCGAGAAGCAGCAACATCCTCATATGCCGCACATGCCTCATCATATAGTGCCAATGGATCACGGGGAGGCACAAACGGCGGCGGAGGAGAAGACACAATACCTACTTGCTGCTCCAAATGATAAAGCCTCTCTTGCATATCGTGCTCACGTTGAGCACTAGCACAACACTGTCCAAACATGTATGTCATGAGAAACTTGAAATTGTTGGACCTTTTCTAGAGGAGGAAGACGAGAGGGGCTCAGCACTAGAAGAGTGAGCAGCAGCAGCAGGTGGTGAAGCACCACGACGAGAACAAGAACCCAAAACACCTTTGCCCTTGGCTTGGGCTGCAGCACCCTTGCTCTTTAGTTCTTTAGCAGCAATGATGGATGTCTTATTGGAGATCTTGAGGAGATTGTGCTGAGTGTCAATGGGGAACTAAATGCTGGACACTTGCTCAATGACATGCATAATGTATGGTGCATAGGGAAGATGCTTCACTGGATCCTCAGTAGCATCATGGATCTTGTTCCAAATATAGCGGTTGATGGAAAACTTCTGAAAATCATCGCCAAAGCGCTGAAGCACCTTCTGAGAATCATCACGGAGGAAGGTGGAGTCACATACCTTCGGATACAAGATTTGTCGTAGGATGTTATTTAGGACGTAATAGTAGGGCTTCAGAAACACTATCCGTCCATCAGTTGTATGTCCATCAAGATACATGTGCTGGTACTCCTCCAAAGCTACCTCCTCATACTCAGCCAACTTAGGTGCAGTGCGGTCGGTGTGACTCAAACCAAGAAGGTGAGAGAAAGTGATGAAGTCCATCTTATAATGCTTGCCTTCCGTGGTCCAATGAATAAAGTCAATAGCACCGGTAGGGTCTCTCTCATGATGATAGGAAGCATAAAACTAATAGATGAGCTCATTGTTCTAATGCTTTCTAAACTCCAGCAAGTACGACAACCCCATTGAGTGTATATCATGAACCATCTGCTCCAGCTTGGGCTCTATGAACTTACCAAGAGAATAAGCATCTATGCACTTCATCTGAAGAACCGGTGGCTCCCTCTTCTTCAAGTACTTCTGATAGATGATAGAATCATAAAAGTCAAAGTGGAAGGGGTGCCAGAAGCGATACTCAAGCCAGAGATCCTTCTTGTCCTTAGCATAAAGGTTCCTTCCCCTCATGGACCTGATGTCCTTAACTCGGTGACGATAGTCAACTGGCAGCGGAGGAGTCCAACCACCAGCATGATTAGGAGCCATGGCAGGCTCCCGCATGATCGGCAAAACACCCGGGAAGGGAACAAGCTGAGAGATGAACCTCAGACCGCGAGTCGGTGTGCGAACAGGTGGAGCAGTAATGGTGCGGCCAGCACGCTTAAGAGCTTCCTCTTCTTCATCAACAATTGGCACATCCCCAACAGAGGCAGGAGTAGGAGGAGGAGCGGCAGCCGATGGCCCTTGATCATCATGGTGACGGGTAGCACAGGAACCACCAGCACCACCACGCTGATATGCTGCCTTGGTGCGGCCAGATGGCCTGGGGACAGTGGCCTAGTCTTGATTCTTCTTGGACCTCTTCTCCTTGTGACGTGAGGGACTGCCACCGTCCATGACTGCGGAAAACACGAAGGGGAACTAAGAACCAAGACAACGAGAAGTGAATGAACATCAAGAATTGAAGAAACATGAATGGAGTGGTCACCCTAGGGTTGGGAGTTCCGGCCATAGTTGGGACTTCCGATAGCCAGGAGTTCTGGCCTGGCATCGGGAGTTCCGACGGGCGGAACCACTGATGCTCACCGGGACTTCCGACGCACAAGATGACGATCCCATTCACGGGGCTTCAAATCGCGACACACATTCATACAAGGAAGATAGAGGAGTAGAGAGGAAGAAGGAATAGAGGCAAATCGCAAGGTACATTGGATTAGGGTTAGGGTGCCACGGTAGTACCTTGAATTGAGGAAAGAGGAGACGAAGAGAAACGAAATCGCAGTCCACGAACAAATCTATGAGCACGAGCACCTCCACTAATGGAATCTCCACCACTGATCTAAGGAAGAACACCAAGGCACGGGCGGTGGAACAGGGGGAGAGAAATCGAAACCTTCGACGGTGCAACCGGAAGGGAGAAGGCGTCGGAGCTCCCGGCGACCCAGAGCACGCCGGAACCGCGGGCAGGGCGCGAGACAGCGCGAGGAGGCACAAGGGCAGCGCGTGGAGAGGAATGTGATAGCGTGTGGAGAGGAATGCAGGGTGACGGGAGGGTGGGGAGGGAGAGAATAACCACAGTAAAAGGGACCGGTCCGGGTAAATGAGAAGGTGAAACGGTGCGGCACGGTCAAAACGGACGACGTGGCGTGGTCAAAACCCAGATCTGTGTTGGGACTCCCAGCATACGTCGGGAGTTCCGGCGGTCGGGAGTTCTGGCGCGAGCTATGACTTCCGGCCGTCGGGAGTTCCGACCTACGTCGGGACTTCGGCCATCGGGAGTTCCGACCTACGTCGAGACTTCCACGTAGGGAAACTAAGAAACACCTCAACCTACACTCACTCTACCATGTGGGGCAAAATATGATGGACACTAACATTTTCACAAGTGACTAGATGTCATTCAACCAACGCAAAGCAATAGTCACTCATAAAAATTATAAAATAGATTTTGAAAGTGTCACACAATGTTTTCTTAATTCTTTTCTCCTAACTAGATCAAACAAAATGTGTATGCAAGGGATCAAGCCATGTTACGAGAATCAATGATATTTAGTTCACTCCTCAAAGCACAAAATCTTGACTCATCTAGGCGCTTTGTGAAGATATCGGCTAATTGTTTTTCGGTGCTCACATGGTGAATGACGATATCTCCTTTGGCTTTGTGGTCTCTCAAAAAGTGATGTCGGATGTCTATGTGCTTTGTTCGAGAGTGATTTATAGGGTTGTTTTCCAACTTAATGGCACTCTCATTGTCACACAAAAGTGGAATTTTGGTTAACCCACATCCAAAATCTTTTAAGGTTTGCTTCATCCAAAGTAGTTGGGCACAACAAGCACCGGCTGCCACATACTCGGCTTCGGTGGTGGATAAAGCAACGAAATTTTGCTTCTTAGAGCTCCAAGACACCAAGGATCGACCAATAAATTGGCAAGTCCTGGTAGTACTCTTTTGGGTTACTTTGCAACCGACATAATCTGAATCGGAATAGCCAAGTAACTCAAAAGTGGAGCCCTTAGGATACCACAAGCCAAGATTAGGAGTGTGCACTAAATATCAAAAAATCCTCTTAACAACCATCAACTGACATTCTTTCGGATTAGCTTGAAATCTTGCACACATGCACACGCTAAGCATAATATCGGGCCTAGATGCACAAAGGTAAAGAAGGGATCCAATCATGGAGCGATATACCTTTTGATCGGCGTCCTTTCCTCCTTGATCAAGATCAAGATGTCCATTGGTTGTCATGGGTGTTTTGTTGGGCTTGGCCTTGTCCATGTTAAACTTGTTCAACATGTCGTTGGTGTACTTGGTTTGACTTATGAACGTGCCACCTTGAGTTGCTTGATTTGAAATCCAAGGAAGAACTTCAACTCTCCCATCATGGACATCTCAAACCTATTTGTCATAATCCTACTAAATTCCTCACAAAAAGCCACATTAGTACTACCAAATATTATGTCATCGACATATATTTGGTAAACAAAGATATCATAATTGACTTTGCGAGTAAACAAAGTAGCATCGGCCTTTCCTATCTCAAAACCTTATTTGAGTAGGAAATCCTTCAAACAATCATACCAAGCTCTAGGGGCTTATTTGAGCCCATAGAGCGCCTTGTCGAGCTTGTAGATGTGGTTTGGATATTTGGGGTCTTCAAAGCCCGGTGGTTGCTCTACATACATCAACTCGGATAGGAGGCCGTTGAGAAATGCACTCTTCACGTCCATTTGATATAGCTTGAAATCATGATGAACGGCATAGGCAAGTAGAATGCAAATTGATTCTAGCCTAGCCACCGGTGCATAGGTCTCCCCAAAATCCAAGCCTTCAATTTGAGTGAATCCTTGAGCCACCAACCTTGCCTTGTTCCTTGTTACCACGCCATGCTCATCTTGCTTGTTGCGGAAGACCCACTTGGTTCCAATCACATTTTGCTTGGACCTTTCCACCAAGGACCAGACTTCATTCCGAGTTAAGTTGTTCAACTCCTCTTGCATGGCTATCATCCAATCTAGATCATCAAGTGCCTCTTCCACCCTACGAGGTTCCAAAGGAGAAACAAATGAGTAATATTTACAAAAACTTGCTAAACGGGAACGTGTAGTTACCCCTCATCGAATGCTCCCCAATATGTTATCAATGGGATGATCCCGTTGAATGGATTGATGCACTCTAGGATGTGGCACTTGAGTTGATCTTTGGATGGGTCCATCATCGTCATCATCATGGTCATGATCGATTGGAGGATCACAATCATGAGCTTGTGGAGGATTGACTTCACTTCTTTCTTCATTGTTGAGTTGAGGTTGAGCTTGCTCATTATTGACACCATCTTCATGAGAATGACCTTGTGCTTCATTTGATCTCCCATCTTGATTATTTCTTGTTACGGAAGCTTCACCATGTTTATTGGGTGAAACATGATGAATGGTTGGATCAAGATCATCATGCACAACATGGTCTTCATCTTCGTCTTTGATGGGCTTTACTTCACCAATGGCAAGCTTCTTGATTGCTTTATGTGGAGCTTCTTCATTACCTACATTCTCAACATTGACTTGCTCCTTTTGAGAGCCGTCGGTTTCATCAAAAGTCACGTCTACCGCGATTTCAATCAAACCGGTGGTTTTATTGAAAACATGATATCCATGTTCGTTAGTACCATAACCAAGCATGAAACCTTCATCAACCTTTGGTGCAAACTTAGAGCTTTTGGATTTCTTGTTAAGTATGAAACACTTGGATCCAAAAACTCTAAAGTAGTGCACCTTAGGCTTATTACCGGTTAGAAGTTCACATGCGGTCTTTTCTCTTTTCTTGTGAAGATATAAGCGGTTGATAGCATGGCATGTTGTTTGACTGCTTTCGCCCAATAGTTGGTTGAAGTCTTGTACTCATCCAATATTGCTCTTGTGGCTTCTATGAGCGTTCAGTTCTTCCTCTCCACAACACCATTTTGTTGTGGAGTGTATGGAACCAAAAACTCATGCTTGATTCCATCTTCATCAAGAAACTCTTCAATGTTGGTGTTCTTGAACTCCGTCCCATTGTCATTTCTAACTCTCTTGATTTTGACATCAAACTCATTTTGGGCTCTTCTTGCAAACTTCTTGAAGATACCTTGGACTTCACTCTTTTCACGCAAAAAGAATACCCAAGTGAAACGAGAATAATCATCAACAATTACGAAACCATATTTGTTACCACCAATGCTTATATAAGCGATGGGTCCAAATATGTCCATGTGAAGCAACTCCAATGGCCTTTTGGTCATCACAACATTTTTGACGAGATGTTTAGCTCCAACTTGTTTTCTCGCTTGGCATGCACTACAAATCCTATCTTTCTCAAAAGGAACATTTGTTAGTCCAAGGATGTGTTCCCCTTTTTGAAGTTTGGCCAAGTTCCTCATCCCAACATGGGCAAGTCGACGATGCCATAACCAACCCATGCTAGATTTTGTCATTAAACAAGTCTCGAGATTTACTCTATTTGATGTGAAATAAACTAGATAGAGTTTTCCTTTTAAATGACCCATAAATGCAATAGAGGAATCCTCCCTTCTATAGACTTCCACACCCTTATCCGTAAAGAGACAATTGTAACCCATCTTACAAAGTTGTGAGATGGACAACAAATTGTATCTCAACAAATTCACAAGTAAAACATTTGAAATGGAATTATCATTTGATATAGCAATTTTACCCAATCCGAGAACTTCTCCTTTTCCATTGTCACCAAACACAATATTCCCACTTTGATCATGACTTGGTTGGAATGATGTGAACATGTCCTTCTCTTTGGTCATATGATTGGTGCATCCACTATCCAACACCCAACTTGTTCCACCAGAGGAATATTCCTACAAAGACAAATTAAGCTTTTGTTTTAGGTACCCAAAAAGATTTGGGTCCTAGGGGGTTAGTCACATAAAACTTGGGCACCCAAACACTCCTCATGATTTCTTTCCTCTTTTGGGCACCAACATACTTAACCACAATCTTGCCATCCTTGCCCCAACAACACATATAGTCACTAGCATAGCACCGTGGAAGTGGTGCTTGTGGCTTGGGGACATCGGATTGCTTTGTTTTGATTGTCTTGTTACTTATAGGTTGGATCTTTGGAATGTAGACCTTGTTGTTGGCCTTGCATATAAGCTCATCAAGAGCAACACCCTTGTTGAACTTCACACAAGGCACACCATTGATCATGTTCCTTCCATTGGCCTTTCCATCATACCTATTGTAGCCAATGCCTTCCTTAATTGATGGGTGCCTTGATGACTTGTATATGGTCTTGTTGGATTCCTCTTGACACTTGCACCCATTCTTCAAGATCATGTTCAACCTATGAATCTCCTTGTCTTTCTTCTCTAACTCAACAAGATTAGTTGTATATGCATTCACATCAATTTTATAGCATCTTTCACAACCATTACTAGTGGAGACATTAGAGTCTTCGGTTGCCTTAGGAGAAGTTGAAGTGCTAGCCCAAAGAGTACTATAGTTTAGCTCAAGATTTTGGTATTTTTCTTCCAAGCTGGTGAGGCTTTCTTGAGCTATACTATTCTCATTCTTGAGGCTAGCTACTTAATCATTAATCGAGGAATGTTCCTTAGTCAATTTCCCAATTGAGTCATTGGCTAAAGACAATTCAACGGTTAACTTCTCAACCTTCATCTTTTCCTCGGCGATAGATGCTTCAAGAGCAAGGTTTTCTCTCTCTCTCTCTCTCTCTTGAGTGATTATATCTCCTTGCATCTCTAAGCATCTATCCCTCTTCTCTAATTTCTTTATTAGTGTTTTTATTTTAGTGAAGGCCTTTTTACCAAATTTCTTTATCATGATTGCTTCAATTTCTTCTATGTTATCATCACAACTATCATACTCATCACTAGAGGGATCGGGTGTAATATGTACCTTCTCCCCTTTTGCCATGAGACAAGTTGGGGTGTAGTAGTCATTGTTGATGAGGTTGGAGAAGAGCTTCGGTGGTGAAGATAGGTTGGGGAAGAGTTTTGGTGGTTAAGTTGAGTCGGGGAAGATCATGGTCGGTGAAGAAGAGTGGTGGATGGCGATGTTTGCAGCTCCCTTCTTCTTTTTCTCATCATCACTTGAGTCACTATCACTTGACTCCCATTCTTCCTCAAGATGAGCTTCACCTCTCTTCTTGCCTTTGTTCTTCTTGTCTTCATCCTTGTCGTGCTTGTGCTTCTTCTTCTCATTAGGACAATCGGCTATGAAGTGACCGGTTTGACCACATCCATAGCAAAACCTCTTTTTGAATCTCCTTTTTCCATCACCATAGGTCTTGCGGTTGCTTTTCTTCTTCACAAACTTTCTAAGATTTCTAATCACAAATGCAACCTCCGCATCGAAATCTTCTTCTCCACTTGAGGATTCATCCTTCACTTTCTTCTTCTTCTCTTGACATAAACCTTGACCTTCATGTTGTTGAGTTGCTTTAAGGGCTACACTCTTGTTGTATCCCATTGCATTAGGATTTTGATTGTGAGCATTGATTGCATCTTCATCTAGACACTCATGATGCTTGAGTTTGGAAAGAACTTCTTGGGGTGTCATCTCATCATAACCGGGCCTTTCCATGATCACGGACGCTAGCATGTTGTTCTTGGCTCTATAGGATCTCAACATCTTTCTAGCAACCTTGTTGTCATCCCATTCGGTGCTTCCAAGAGCTCTTATGTGGTTGACCAATGCCATGAGCCTATCAAACATGAATTGTGTTGTTTCATTTTGCAAGAACACAAATCTTTCCAATTCACCATGAAGTAACTCAATGTTGCCTTTTCTCACACTCCTATCTCCTTCAAATGACACTTTCAAAGCATCCTAAATTTGTTTTGCACTTTCCATTCCATTTACTTTTCTAAACTCATCTGGAGCTAGGCTTGACACAAACAATGCTACGGCTTGTGCATTTTGATGGAGGTTGTGCACTTCTTCTGGAGTTATCTCTCTATCTTCATCGGTAGGAATCATCACACCAACATCCACAACTTCCCAAAGTCTTGCGGCAATGAGATGCATCTTCATCTTGTAAGACCAACCGGTGTATCTTGTTCCATCAAAGTGAGGTGGCTTGCCAATATTGACGGACAGAGTATGTAATGTTGAACCTTTTTTGAGTTGTCCATAGTCAAAGCTCATGTTTGAATATATTCCCTTTCCATGAGCATGCTCACCGGCTCTATATCACTAGCGGCATCTTTGTTTGCTTCATTCTTGTCACTTGTATCATTCTTGCCACTTATTGCATCATCAACCTTCTTGCTCAATTCTTCCTTCATCTTGCTCATCTCATCTTGCAATCTTTTTCATTTCATCTTGAAAGAGCTTGACTTGAGCAGCCATCAACTCTTTAGCTATTTTCTTGGCCATCTCGGTGGCAACGGCTTGCATCTTGTCGGACTCCGACATTGTTTCTTCTCACGCGGTGAAGCACTAAAAGAAGACCTTGCTCTGATACCAATTGAAAGGATCTAACAATGCCTAGAGGGGGTGAATAGGCATATCTAAAAATTAACTACAAATGTTAAGTTCAAATTTGTCAGTCAATGTCGAAAGTCCCAATGTTTAGGTCGGAACTCCCGACGTCGTCAAAAGTTCCGGCGCAAACGTCAGCAGTCCCGATGCCTACGTGAACTACAAAAGCAGTGTCAAATTTAACTTTATGGATAAAGAATCTTACAACCCCACTTCCTAGTGGTTTGGTGAAGATGTTGGGTCACTCCCTTGATGCCGTAATGCCTCCAAACCGTAGATCGAGTCCAAACCCTAAAATGAAATTCGATAGAGAGAGACAAACAAATACAAGTAATCTCTAGCAATCACAACAACAAGCACATGGGACACAAGATTTATCCTGAGGTTCGGCAACCCCACAAAGGAGCTCCTACGTCCTCATTGTTGAGGTGACCACAAAGGTCATAGTCTATTCCACCTCCTTGTCTCTCTCAAAGCGACCACAAAGGTCACTTGAGCTTTCCACTAAGAAATCAAGGGTAATACAAACTTCCCAAGGCTCTTCCACAAGATGGAAGCTCTTGGGCAACGTCTAGCCAGCTAGGGGCAAAGCCCCAAGAGTAATAGACGCAAAATCAACTGGCTTGACGAAGAAATCAAGTGCTCAAGCTTCTCCAGGTGATGCTCTCACTTAATCCACTCTCCTTTCACTCAAAACCATAGGGGAATCGAAGATTGGAGCAAAGGGGGAAGGAGAGGGGTGTCTTTGTTGCTTGGGAGCTGTTGAACACGAAGGTGTGAGCTGTGAATGAGTCCGTAATGGTTAGAAGTGAAGAGAGGGCTATTTATACTCTTAGTAGAAATCTAACCGTTCGGATCTACGTCGGAAGTTCCGACGCAGATCTTGGGACTTTCGACGTTAACAGGAAACACTGTTCACCCAGGGTAAGAAGTCCATACGAGCAAGTCAGTGTCGGAACTCCCGACAAGCGTCGGGACTTCCGACGGTCGGGACTCCCAACATACGTCGGGACTTCCGACGTGCGCAGTCAGTCAGCCAGCAGAACCTTAGATGTCGGGACTCCCAACAAGGGTCGAGACTTCCAACTGTCGAGAGTTTCGACATACGTCGGGACTTCCGACAGGTGCAGACAGCTGGTCAGAAGAACTACAGGTGTCGGGACTACTGACTGTTGGGAGTTTTGACTCACGTCGGGACTTCTGACGACCACAGTCACCGCACAGGCTAAGTGACTGGGCATCAGGCTCCCGGCATGAGTCGTGACTTCCGACTGTCAGGAGTTCCGGCTTACGTCGGGACTTCTGACACATGCAGTCATAGAAGAATATTCTACGTGCTCGGGGAGTGCTAGAGTGTCTCTCTATTGATTTTATTTTTATGTTTGAGCACTCTATCTTCCTTAGACCAACTAAGTTTGCATCCCTCTTTATAGTGCGGTGGATCCTAAACTCAAAAGCAAAAATAAAAACTTTGGAGAGCGCTTTGAGTTTATCCACCTTTACAGCTTCAAAAATTGAGGGATACCATTTCATCTTTATCAACTCTTTGAATCTTTCACAGGACTAATAGCTGCGACATATCTCATTAAGATCACATTAGTCCCTAATTTGGATGTCATCAATACACCAAAACCCACATAGGGGGCAAATGCACTTTCACAACTACTCCTTGTTGGGCTGACCTCCACCAACTGTTGCATCGTCGCGTGCACCAATGGCATGGACAGGTCTCCCATGCGTGCCACAGTTCTCCATTGTTAAGGACACTAAGGATTGCACGCTCGCTCAACCGCGATCATCGGGCCCTACCTATGCCACGTCCACTCAAGCACCACTAGAGCCACGGCGACACGAGTGTCGTACCGCCCCATCACGTCATTGCACAGTGCTAGCCCATGTCTTTGTCAGTGTTTGGCGCACTGACGTCCTAGGTTGCCTGATGGTGACAATAGACGCACGTGCTGTCGTGGCTGCTGTGCGCACGCACGGCTTCGCCATGCAGCCACAATCTTGCCACCAACAATGCATTAAATTATTCTCCCGTTGTAACGCACGGCCATATATATTTGCTAGTATAATATTAAAGAAACAAAATTTCTTCACTCATTCTTTTCGTCCCCTCCCAAACTACCAGGGTAATTGAGTGTTTCTTTCATACCAATTTTTTTACTTCTCAATCTGTACTAATGCCCTCTGTGTCTTGAATGCGATCTGAACTCATGTCCCACAGTTATACAAGTTAGGGCAACTCACGCCTAGCGATGATGAGTATGAATCCGATCTCAATACATATTGGGTCGCATCCTACGTCGTATCTTACCCGGACTCATGATTTAAGCTCATACGAGTTAAAACAACTCATACCTAGCCATGATACGGAGTTCAATTCCATATTTTTATATCTATATCTATATCTATATCTATATCTATATCTATATCTATATCTATATCTATATCTATACCTAATAATCAAGAGGCAAAATTTTCACCTCTTTTTTGGTTCCATTTTTTGGTCTGGCCTTCCACCTACTTGTGAGGACGGTGAAAACCCAATCAAGGTTTTCATTTTCGGAAATTAAAATTTATCGGGGGTCACAGATAAAGAGGATAAACATGATATATCGGAAATATCGGACCAAATTCAAATAAAATTTAATTTAAATTTAAGTAAATTTAAATAAATTTAAACAAAATTTGTACGAAAAAGATAGATATTTTCTTATCGGCACCTACGGATAAAGATGATATATCAGAAATATCAGGAGATTTCGGACGATATTGGAAACCATGAACCCAATTCCTAATCCAAATCCAAATAGGAAAAAAAAGAGTAGAATTCTATTCCTAATAATATTGTTATAAACAGCAATTTTCTTTTTTGCCGTAGAGACCAACGAGACTGGCCTTCCAACTACTTGTGAGGATGGTGAAAACCCAATTCCTAATCCAAATCCAAATAGGAAAAAAAGAGTAGAATTCTATTCCTAATAATATTATAATAAACAGCAATTTTCCTTTTTGCCTTAGAGACCAACGAGAGGACGGGGACGAGAACGGAGTCCAATCCAGATGCCTGTTTCCGTAAGTTCGGATTTCTTTTCCCTTCGAGAGCATGTTCTTTTTTTTCCCTATTTAATGGCTGGTCCCATATAGAGGATAGAGCACACATTCTCTCTTTTTTATATTTTTTCTCCCTTTCCCTTATCGTTTCTTGTCCGGTTGGTTCCTTTATTTCTTTGTTTAGATTTCTCATGATTTTTTCCTTTTTCCATGTTCAAGTAATAATATGAAAATAGAAATAGAAATAGAAAGACAAATAACAATATAGTAATAATGAATATATTCAAGAGCACGTTCTTTTCCCTATTTATTGGCTGGTCCCGTATAGAGCAGAGAGCACACGTCCTCTCTTTTTTATATTTTTTGTTCTCCTTTCCCCTATCGTTTCCTGTTTGGTCAGTTCCTATATTTCTTTGTTACAAACTCGTGTTTGGATTTCTCATGATTTTTTCCTTTTTTCCATGTTCAAGTAATAACTATGAAAATAAAAATAGAAAGATGACTAACAATATTATAATGAACATAAATATACACATCTATATCTATACTATCTAAAAATAATGGTACAATTTCAGCCCATTTTTTGGTCTGTCTCGCTGTAACTACCGGACAATGGAGAGTTTCTTCCGTCCAAACTTTTATATATATATATATATATATATAACCCGTGCTTATATAAGTTAAAATAGCTCTTGTCTATCGTAATACGGAGTCTGATTCCAAAATATATTGGGTCCGTGCTCATATACATTAGAACAACTCGCGTCTAGCGATGATACCGAGTCCGATTCAAATATATATTAAAAAAGAGTTTCTTAGTTTTGTTCTTTTTTATTTTTTTTTTATCTCCGAGGATGTCTGTTCTGTTATTCCCATGTCATACAGTTTTCAGTTTTTCCACGTTAGGTCCATGTCGTATGGGTTTAAGTTTCTTTTTTTTTCAGGTTTTGTTCCTTTATTTTTCCTTGTCTGTTTTTCTTCCACGTTCTACTTCCTTTTTTTTTACCTTTTCTTTTGTCACGTTCGGTCTCTGAATGTTGACTCCCGAGTCTTTTTCTTCGTTTGATTTTATATATTGTTTCGTTCTAATTTGTTCTCTTGTTTCTATAAAATTAAAAAAATACAAATATAATATTATGGATCTTTTAACTCTTGGTAAAATAATTATTTTTATTATAACCGGTTAAACTTTTGATCTAACTAATCAAATTTTAAATTGAAATATTGACCAATTTGTTTTTTGTCTGGTCTAAATAAGTTTGTCTCTAAACTTAGTGCAATCTCAAACAATGGTTACATGTGGCAAATATATAAAAAAAAGTCTCCCGTCATATTCGTCATAATCATCAGCAGATATGTTAGTTCTTGATTATGGGCCCATAAAGAAAGTCGTATAACTCGATATTTCACTATATCAATGCATATAGATGGTAAATATTAAGTGCTTTGTAACCGGAGGAGAGAAAAAACTATAAAGATTGTATTTTAAATTCGATACGGACTTAATAGGATATTGTTGTATTATTGCCAATATTAGCTTATATTATAATGTCATGATCATCGGTTTGAATCTCTATAAAAAAAAGTAAAATATGAATAGATATATACCATTTTGTCATCTTTTTCATAAATGTAAAATAGTTTTTTTTCTTCCGTTACAACGTACGGGCATATTTTTAGTTAATATAAAGAGCCAAAATTTATGTCGTAATAATATAAAGAACCACATGTGGCCCGTGCATGACTATTCTGGTGAAGATGGACGACTAACCTGTGTGTGTTGTAAGGTGCTTTAAAGGTATCAATACATATCGTGGTCGAGGGTGTCAATATAATATTGTCGCCGACGGATTCAAAGATGATAGAATTGTGACCGTGAGGAAGATGGTAACAACTTAAGAGTGAAAAAAAAACAACCCGTTATAATGCACGGGCATTTTTGCTAGTATTACTTATTAGGTTTCACTGCAACATATGTGTTTTTGCTAGTAAAAAACAGAAAAGAAAAAGAAAAAAGTGGCGGAACAGACGATGGAAAAACCTGCGGAAGAACTCAGAACTACCACAAAAAAAAAACCCAACCATGTAAAAACGGAAAAGAAGAAAACAAAAAGAAACGGATCAGAAAAAAAAGCGGAACAAACCAAACGAAAGAAACGGAAAAGAAGAAAACATAAAAGGCGGCGGATGACAGAAAAAGCGGACCAAACGTATAAAACAGAAAAGAAAAGATGGAAATTAAGAAATTCTTCCCTCGTTAATATTAGGTTAACATAAAATTAACACGTTTTCTTTTCCCTCGATTCGATTCAAAGTACCATGTTTTGACCATTATTTCTGGTTTGTGGATGTAATACCTGACTTCAAATTGGTAGGGTATCAAAGTATTTTCGGTTGCGAATCATATGATATCAGATTTGTATAGTATATATTTTTTAAATTTTACTAGCAAATATACACATGCTTTAGCCGACTTATTAAACTTGGAGATTTAAGCATGATCATGACTAGTTTACAACAACGTTTATATTTGCACTTCTCCTATATTTCAGATACCTAAATTTTAAAATGATTTCAGGCAACACTTTTGTACTACCAATTAGTATAAGTGAATTGTGACTTTTATGATATGTTATTTGTCTTTGTGTCATAACATATCAAATTTTTGTCCGTATCAGACTATAGAAATAATTATAAATTGTTGAATTGTCTTTGTGTCATATCAGATTTTGTTAGGTTTTTGGTTTTGTCTAATGAGTTTTTTATTCTCGGAACAAAAAATTACAGATTGTGTCTATAGAAATTACAACGTACTAAAACTACAATTTTAGTATAAAATATACGCAATAATTGTCGCTGAAAAAAAACTAAAATTCAGACACTTGAAATTTAGCAAATCCCTTATGTTTGGTTTAAACTAAATTAGAAAATAGTAAAGTTAATTTAATATTTGTGTATTATTAATAATATTAAAACCTATTTATAAATATACTATCAAATAGTTTCCATGCATCATTAGTAATATTAAAATTAAATAATTAGTCACTATTTATGGAAATAAAACTTTTAAATAGATTCATGATACATTGTTCTTTGCGGATATGAACGGATATTCCATATTTTTTACAAATACAGATCTAGAATCGGATAGAGAAAATCTAAAAAATGAATTATATACATTCATTTAGTATCCACATTAGAAACTGATAAGAATATAGATATCAATATTAAAGTTTTAATTGATACGTATGTTGGATAATTCATATATCTATTTTTCATTTTCCATCCCTATCTGGCCGTGCTTGTTGGCGTCGATTGGCTGCATGGCATGGCTGGTTTTGAAGCCGTAGCTGCAATGCGGTGTGGGAAGTCCAATTGAGTTGGGTTAGCACTTTGGCAGAGTGGAGCCGGGCCGGCAGCATGTCAGGGCCGTAGAGGAAGCTTGTCGTGGTCTTGATCATAGTGGCAGCAGCAGTTGTTGTGATTGGCTGCGGCCCTGGCCTCTGTCTTGTTCCAATGGGAACCTTAAGCAAGGCCGGCGGTGCCTGCATCAAGGAGCCGGGTCACCGCCATGATAAGTGCCAATGTCCAAGTTGCCTCAGTGTGAGTCAAAACCAGTGATCACCGAAACCACCCCCAGCTCCAGGACCTCATCCCTGATGTGTACATTGGAGAACTCCAGCAGCATGAACCGCAAACACCATCATCACCGATGTATTGGAGAACTCCTGCAGCACGAAAGGTTGCAAACACCCTCAGGTGATGTCGCATGCGACGACCCAGGCACCCTTTGTTGTTGCGCAACCCCTTGTTGAGGACTTTTACGGATTCCATTGCCATCTTGCATTCTCGGTGCCAGAGACCCTGCTCCAGCACCTCCACTACCATTCGCCACAAATCAAGTTCAAGAAATCGGCATCCGTCACAACTGCACTATTTTGTTAGTGACAACATTTTTTAAGTGGTAGCAACCCGATGATGAACAGATCACCTCTTATATGGCTTCATATGATAGAGTTTGAATTCATCACTGAATTTTGCTGCTTCTTCATCAACCCTTTGCTTCAGCCTCCTCCAGGTCCTAAGCATGTCTGCCTGTATTAGGCCACGATACAGCGTCTCAAAGGTGATCTTTTGGGGAAGAAAACCTTTCTCTATCATCTCCATGAAGAACTGGCATGCCTCCCTCCACTTCTGACTTGCACAAAAGCCATGGATCAACAAGGTGTATGAATCAAGATCAGGACCTACAGTGCTTTCACACATATCGCTCCAAATGTCCTTAACAGTTCCATGTCGATTCAGCTTTATAAACATTCCAAGCAATATGTTGTAAGTGTGAATATCCGGTGCAGTCAGTGAACCAGGTTGCTTCATCTTATTGTACAGTTGCAAGGCACCACTCACATCATTTCTCCCCCGATATTCCATGAAGAAGCAATTGTAGGTAGCTGGGGAGGGACATACTCCCTCAGCAACCATCTCATCAAGCAAGGTCTCAGCATCTTCCAATCTCCCACAGGAGGCAAGGCACTTTATCACAGATGTGTATGTTGCCACTGTGGGGCAAATGCCTCTATCTTTCATTGAGCGGAACATACAGACACACAACTCAGGTTTATGTGCACGACTGTAAACATGCAGGATGATTGAGTAGCTGGTTACATCCGGGTCAATTCCCCTGTCACGCATCTCCTTCAAGACATCCTCTGCGGAATGAACTGTTCTATCAAATCTGTAATCAGGGTGCAAACTTGCATGTCTGCAGATACCATTTAGAAGAATGTTGTATGTAACTATGTTGGGTTCTATCCCATGATCAAGCATATCTCTTAGTAACTTCTGAGCCATGTCACTCCGGTTAACCTTGCACCATCCATATATTAAAATAGTGTACATCTTTTCATTTGGATCATACTTGTATTTCCTCTTATTAAATATCTCCATAGCAACCTGCAATGGTGATAAAAAATTGAAAAGAAAAAAATAGTAACTGAATCTCATGAATTCCTCAAAAAGAGAAAATAATAAGCTAACCAAGGTTAGAGTGATAGCTCATAGCTGAGATATGAAGTTCAAACACTAGGTAGCCAGATAGTGTTTTTATTAACTTTCTGATTTCCTAGTTTGGTTGTCAATTCAAAAGCAGAGGCTTCCACTCAAACCATAAGCACTACTGCTCAAACTGTCACTAACATTGAAGAATTTATCCACTAGTTATGGTAGCTACAGCCTACATTAGTAAGATGTTAACTTTATGATAAGGCTAGCTCATAGTCAACACAAATAACGTCACAAAAAAAAGATCACTTAACTGAAGTCATCTTCTTTTTAGGTAAGTCACTAAAATTGTCATTCCAAATCAGAATCCAGAATAACATAACGAAAACTGTGTCATAAGATTCCATACTCAGTTACAGACAAGTTATGAGATGAGATTAGAGTATAAAATGGCAACTCCAACTTTATTCAAATACACAAAGTAAAAATAAAAAATTAGAAGGACATCATATCGAAAGATAGCCAATTCTCAGGTTACTAATAACATAAAGCAAAAAAAAAAAGCTTAATTTGATAAAAGCCTCTTCAATAAACTAGAGAACCAAGTTTAGTGAACAATTTAAAAACGCATCACTCTTCCATAGCAACCATAAGCAGTAAGCAAAATATCTAGTTTCTGTCTCCTGAAGCCCTTACAGATACTGAGTATTGATTTCTCGAACATGCTACCTTTGACCAATATGCCATTTCATTTTAGAATAATAAATTGTCATATTGTGGTTGATCTCAACTCCGCCTATGGTGGGGCGCCTTTGGTGTCCCAGCATAGCAGGTCCCAAGCCCTGGTAAAGGAGGAGGGTTGTGTTAGGCGTGGCGAGCCAATGTAAAAACTTAGCCACTTAAATGGAGATGAAACCCGAAAGAAAATCGTTGGGGCGTAACCCTCTTAGCGACGCGCCATATCGGAACCCGGGTATGGTGTTAAATGGGCAAGGGCCGGGTCGTCACCCCCGTGACGCGCCGTGTCGTGATCTGGGCATGGTGTCAAGTAACCAAGGATCGAGTCGTCGCTTCCTTAGTGGCGCGCTACATCGGCGCCCGGGTGTAGTGAAAAATGAGCAAGGGTCTTCGCATCAGAGTCGACGGGTGCGAAGGGTAAGGAAGCTAGTCGAACCAACTAGGATCCGTTTAGGTAGTTGGAATGTAGGGTCACTTACAGGAAAGTTAAGAGAATTAGTTGATACCGCGACTAGGAGGCGTGTAAATATATTATGCGTTCAAGAGACTAAATGGAAGGGTCAGAAGGCGAAGGAGGTAGACAATACAGGTTTCAAGCTTTGGTACACAGGGACAGTCGCGAATAGAAATGGAGTAGGAGTTTTGATTGATAAGAGCTTCAAGAATGGTGTGGTGGGAGTGAGAAGGCAAGGAGATAGGATTATCTTAGTCAAGCTTGTCGTTGGTGATATGGTCTTGAACATAATTAGTGCGTATGCCCCCCAAGTAGGCCTCGACGAGAGTGCTAAGAGACAGTTCTGGGAAGACTTAGATGGCCTGGTTAGAGCTATACCTAGTAGTGAGAAGCTTTTTATAGGAGGAGATCTTAATGGGCATGTAGGTACTACAAGCGCAGGTTTCGAGGCAGTTCATGGAGGTTTTGGGTATGGTAGTAGGAATCAGGAGGGGGAGGAAGTTCTGGACTTCGCGGTAGCTTTTGACCTGATGATAGCCAACACTTTCTTTAGAAAGAGAGAATCTCATCTAGTGACCTTCAGTAGCGGACAACACTGTAGTCAGATTGACTTTGTCCTCGCAAGAAGAAAGGACAAACGAGCATGCTTGGATTGCAAGGTGATACCAGGGGAGTGTGTTGTTTCTCAACATAAGCTTTTGGTGGCAGATTTTCGTTTTCAGGTGCGTGCCCGTAGGGATAAACAAGCTAAGATTGAAAGAACAAAGTGGTGGAAACTGAAATGGGAGACGTCAGAGGTATTTAGGGAAAGGGTTATCAAAGAGGGCTCTTGGAATGAAGAAGACGACATAAACAATATGTGGGACAAGATGGCAACCAACATTCGGAAGGTAGCCTCAGAGGTGTGTGGAGTAACCAAAGGAAGGGGACGCGAGGCTAAAGATACTTGGTGGTGGAACGAGGAAGTCCAAAGGGCTATTAAGAAGAAGAAAGAATGCTATAGACGCTTGTACCATGACAGGAGTGTGGACAACATAAAGAAGTACAAGGTGGCAAAGAAGACTGCAAAGCGAGCTGTAAGTGTGGCAAAGGGTAGAGCATACGAGGATCTTTACCAACATTTGAGTACGAAGGAAGGAGAGAAGGACATTTATAGGATGGCTAGGGTTCGTGAGAGAAAGACACGGGACTTCAACCAAGTTAAGTGCATTAAGGATGAAAGGGAGCATCTCTTGGTAAAGGAGGATGAGATCCGACATCGATGGCAAGAGTATTTTGACAAATTGTTCAATGGTGAGAATATGGACACAACCTTTCAGTTGGATGACTCTTTTGATGACACCAATAGGCGCTTTGTGCGGAGAATCCAAGAATCTGAGGTCAGAGAGGCGTTGAAAATGATGAAAGAAGGTAAGGCGATGGGACCGGATGGTATTCCAATCGAGGTGTGGAGATGCCTCGGGGACATAGCTGTAGTATGGTTGACCAAGTTGTTCAACCATATTTTTCGATCGAACAAGATGCCTGATGAGTGGAGGAGAAGTATATTGGTACCGATCTACAAGAATAAAGGAGATATTCAAAGTTGTACAAATTACCGGGGAATTAAGTTGATGAGCCATACTATGAAGCTATGGGAGAGAGTTATCGAGCATCGCTTGAGAGCAATAACGCAGGTCTCTATGAACCAATTTGGTTTCATGCCCAAAAGGTCAACCATGAAGGCAATTTTCTTAATAAGACAAGTTATGGAGCGGTATAGGGAGAAGAAGAAGGACCTACACATGGTTTTTATTGACTTGGAGAAGGCTTATGATAAAATACCAAGGAATGTTATGTGGTGGGCTTTGGACAAACATAAAGTCCCAACGAAGTACGTCGGGCTCATTAAGGACATGTACAACAATGTTGTGACTAGAGTTCGAACAAGTGATGGAGACACAGATGACTTTCCGATTAGGATAGGACTACATCAAGGGTCAGCTTTGAGCCCTTATTTGTTTGCTTTAGTGATGGATGAGGTCACAAGGGACATACAAGGGGATATCCCTTGGTGTATGCTTTTCGCGGACGATGTAGTGCTAGTTGATGAAAGCCGGACAGGAGTGAATCAGAAACTGGAGTTATGGCGGGAGACTTTAGAGTCCAAAGGTTTTAGACTTAGTAGAACTAAAACTGAGTATATGAGATGTGACTTCGGCACTACTACTCGGGAGGAGGAAGATGTTAGTTTGGAAGGTCAAGTAGTGCCTAGGATGGATACCTTTCGATATTTAGGATCAATGCTACAGAGGGACGGGGATATTGATGAAGATGTTAGCCATAGAATCAAAGCAGGGTGGATGAAGTGGCGGCAAGCGTCTGGTGTCCTATGTGACAAAAGGGTACCACAGAAGCTAAAAGGCAAGTTTTATAGGACGGCGATTAGACCTGCTATGTTGTATGGTGCAGAATGTTGGCCTACGAAAAGACGACATATTCAACAGCTAAGTGTCGCGGAAATGCGTATGTTGCGTTGGATTTGCGGGCATATAAGAAGGGATCGAGTTCGGAACGATGATATACGTGAGAGATTAGGGGTAGCGCCAATTGAAGAAAAGCTTGTCCAACACCGGTTGAGATGGTTTGGACATGTGCAACGGAGACCTCCAGATGCACCGGTGCGTAGTGGAATCCTAAGTCAGGATAGTAACATGAAGAGAGGCAGAGGAAGACCGAAGTTGACTTGGGTAGAGGCAATAAAAGGAGACTTGAAAGGATGGAATATACCCAAAGACTTAGCCTTAGATAGGAGTGCTTGGAAGACAGCTATTCACGTGCCTGAACCTTGATTGTTTCTGTTGGGTTTCAACTCTAGCCTACCCCAACTTGTTTGGGACTTAAAGGCTTTGTTGTTGTTGTTGTTGTTGTATTGTGGTTGATCTCAAAGATGGCCTAGACAGAGATCATAAGCAACCAACAGAGACAATATATATGCTTTAGTAATCTATTGCTCAAAATAAACCACTTGTGATGTTTAGCGTAACACAAAACAATTCATATGAAAATATGAATATTGAGGATTCACATGAGACTAAAACCCGAAGCCCATGTCATATACCATGTGTGCAACTCTCATACCACAAAATAATCATAACATGATAATCTCCGAGCAAACACTTGTATGCATCAGAATGTAACAAAAAGGTCAGAAACTGAATAAATCATCCAAATAGCAGATAACAACAGTTTCATTAGAAGTTAATACACACCGATCACCATTAAACTACAATCATGGAACACCAATATTCATTCAGACCTGCCAAACTGCATACAACAGACACCAAACTACAATAAGAAGCTAGGATCTTGAAGCCAGGCCACAAAGAGCCGCAGTATGTTGGATAATCAGACTCAGGGCTCCGCGCTCTATCAGCTATCAGTTAGTTGGCACTACGTGTGACTTCAGTTGACAAAAGCGAACAAGATAGCACTAGCGCCCCCGGAGAACTTTCGTTTGTTCGCCTTCTAAAAGGCCTGCTGACCTGCCGGTGAAAAGCCGGTTACAAAATCCATAATAAGACGTAGGTAGCGCAAAAGTACCAAAACAACTTTAGCCTACATCCCACTACGCCCGGGTTCCCCTTCCTATATATGAACCTTGAGTAAGGTAGGGTCAACTATACCAATCGTACAGAAAACCAAAAATCTACCACACCAATTTGCAGAAACCGAATGACATCTCATATGAAGATGAAGGGGCTACTTCAAAGCAATGAACTGTCACTCGAATCTACAGAAATGGCCTACAAGTTTCCGACAAGCCAAGAATTCAGGATAAAATCTTTTACACTGAACTTATTCAGTTCAAGAGCATCAGAGGCTAAACGATAAAGTTGGCATATAAATGAACAATTCACAGAAAACACACCACATTTCATCAAAATATTGAAAAATGAAGTTCTAACCAACCAATCAAACAACAGTCATATCACCAAAAATGCAACTATAGGTTTCCAGATCAAAAACCTTCGGGTACTTGTACTTGCAGAGCGTGTCGAGCAACGTGGCAAACACGGCAGAATTGGCCTCCCTCCCAACAAACGCTTCCATGTCGTCGAACGCGCGGACCGCCTGCCGCGTCATACCCGCGGCGATGTACCTCCTGGCGAGCACTGCGAACGTGCGTGGCGAAGCGGCGCCGTCGGCGGAGGCGTCAACGACGACCCGCCATGCGGCGTCGAACTGGCGCGCGCGGGCGAGGGCGTCGATCACGGCGTCGTAGGCGTCGGGCGGGGGGCGCGTGTTGACGAAGGATGGGTGGAGGCGCGCGGCGTGGAGGAGCGAGAGGGCGAGCTTGGACGCGCCGCGAGGACGGAGGAGGAGCTGAACGAGGAAATCCCCGGTGAGGGAGACGCCGCCGCCGGAGAGGAGCTGGAGCGGTGACTCAGCCGAGTGGAATGGATTGTGGTGCGCGAGGAGGACTCGCGCGAGCTCGTCCGCATCGGGGGACCGGGCGATGGGCGGCAGCGCGAGGGCGTGGGATAGGGAGGCGGTCTCAGGAGGAGCCACGGCGGTGCAGAGCAGGCGGATGGAGGCGGCACGAGCGACGGATCCGCCGTGGGCTGGGAGCGGCTGCGGCATGGCAGGCGGCGGCGAGGCTTCGAGTGTGGAGACTGGAGGACGATGGATCTGCACCGTTGGTAGTTTTGACTTTTGACTCAAAGACCATGACACGATGAGGCCATGTCAACAGTGTCATAAGGGCACCAGCGATGGGTTGGCTGCTTAGTGTATGCATTCTAATTCTAATATTCTAATATATTAAGGCAGATGGGTCTGGCCGCCGACCAGACAGTCCACGTCACCTCCATTTCTTTCATCCGTTGGATCTTCCATCCTATGGCCCAGAAAGCTCGGAGCAGCTTTCGTTGGAAGCAGTTTCCGCCGCTCCTCTTGCCTTCCACCGGCTTCCTCTCTTTTTCTCTCGCTGCTATCCGACTTCTCTTCCAGAGCCGACCCAGCAAATATATATGCGGGCTTTCGATTCTCCATCGTGATCCTTCCCACAGAAAAAAAAACGCCATGCCTTCGCCTCGTCTCGTCCGCTCCTCCCGCAGCGCGCCGCTGCCGCTCGCGTCCCTCCCGCGCCTGCGCCTCCCCTTCCTCTCCCTCCCTCCCGACGCACCGGCTGGGCCCGAACGCGGCCGCCTCCATGCCCCGCGCGGCTGGCCCCTAGGTGCCCATGCTCAAGGAAACCCTAGGTACCTGTGCTCGAGGGTCCGGCTATGCGTGGCGTCTTTCTCTACGGCGGCACAGCGACGCACCAGTGCGGTGACGTGGATGCCCCCCTCCCCCGATGTGCCCCCCCCCCCCCCCCCGACGCAGCATTGCGGGGCGAGCGCAGCAGTGTAGTGTGCGCGGATGGTCCCAGAAGGTGTGTGCGATGGGATGCTCCTACGTAGGCACACCTCCCCGCCTTCATAGGCGCCGGCAGCGCGGTGCGTCATCGCCTCCTCCTCTCCTCCCCTTCTATTCCCCCATCCTCCTGTTCCATTCGTTCTCTCTCCATCTTTTTTCCTTTTTCCCATAGCTATATCTGCCTTCTGATTTTGGCGTACTGCTCATGCTGGAGTGACGTGGGCTACCTCTCCCCAATGATTTGTTGGGCCCCCCTCGATTTTGGGTTTCCCCGTTTTATGTCCATTCTGATTTAGTTAATTAGTTCATGTTTTATATTTAAAGTATATTTATTGAAAATGATCTACTAAATCGTGAGCTTGTTAGGTGGTTTATGTTATTGTGGCAGTGTTCTACTTTTAGTAAGTAGTCAATGGAATGGGGGAATTTTTGCAAACATTTACAACAACTAAAGTATATAATATATGAGAATAAGAGGATTGGTGCTCTTGTTATTGCTTGAATAATAGGTTATAGGATTAGTTTTTACATGACTTTTACCGATGTAGGTCACAAAAAACAGCTTATGTGGATTACAATCAGCTTGAATTTGTTTCCTACTTAGACAGGTAGCATGGCAGCTTGCAATCCTGGACTACAATTTTATTATCAGTGCTCACTATTTCCGAAATTGTCTTGCTGATTTGCCAATGTAGGTGTTTTGTGTTTGAGAACAAATAATTTGTACACGTGGATGGCGAGCAACGCAACAAAAAAAATGGCGATGAGGATTACAACCACCTTGAATTAAGAGTTACCATTCCCTTCATTCTAGAGAGATTAGGTAAGTGCTAATGTCACCTATTTGCTTTTGTTTGGATTTTGTGAGTTAGGAGCTAAAACAAAGAATTTCCTGCCAAGGGTGATTCCTCTAAAGTCGAAATATTAGGTCATTACTATGCCATCTTGAGCTTGGCATAGGATAGCTAAATTTTTATAAACAATGGTCCAGTGGTCTAACTGAAATTTATCCAACAGAGAATACAGAGAATATTGCACACTCTCTTTTATTTGTCGAAGTCTGAGACTTTATCTGTAATGATCACTGTAGATTTCTACTCAGTTTATAGGTTTCTTGATGAACATTTATTAATCATGCCACTTTGTTTCGTGCTTTTATCGCAAAAAAAAATGGTTCATGTCCTTGTTCATGTCCTTATTCATGTGACTGTTGCTGAGCCCAGTGAGTGTGATGTATAAACATAGCATCAATTTCATTGATTCGAACACAGTAAACATGCCTCTTGCCGCAGCTATGTTTATGTTGTCCTTGCTTCCTCCTAACTTCCTATTCTAAAAATCTTTGACAGATTTATTTTCTTAGTTCCTAAACTGATGCTCCAATTTGTTTGCACATTTTCTACAGGTTTCAGTATGCCATGAGGATTTTAACTTAGCTTCGTAACATTGAAATGATTTCAGGTATGTTACGGCTATCTGGTTTTTAGTAGTGTGGAAGTTCTTAATCACCACTGTTACCTTACGGTGCTTTGTGTGGCCTTGAGGTGTCAAGACGCTGTTCTAAAATTTGCGTTGTAAATTTGGTGCTTAGGTTACCGTACCTGTACCTATGTGAAGACAACCTCACAACTTGATTCATCCTTGTAGGAAGCTACGTACCCTCTACTGTCATATGAGACAGATCTGCTCACCTATCACTCTTTCATTCTATGCTATCTACTCTTATCAAAGCAGTTTGCTTTGGCCGCCTCTATAGTTTTTGTACGTGTGTATGTTCCATAAAGAGAAACAAATTCTTTGCCAACAAAAATTCTATATCTGTATATGATAATCGTCCTAATATACTAGGCGCGCAAGGGCGCGCGTGATTGACTAGTAATCGTACTAAAGCCAACTTCTTCTCATTTTGTTTAAATGAACCAAAGTCAGTCTGTTAATCTTGCAATATTATTTGCTGGAACATTAGAGGGCTAAATGCTGAAAACAAGTAGGAATCCCTTAGAAATAAGATTGTCAGCTGCCAGAAAACCAAAAGGAGTGTGTTTGACTTAGCTTTCATTAGAAAGTTTTGCCACGGTGCCTTTGATGCCTTTTTGTTTTCTCCCCTCGGTAGGGGCTTTAGGTCACATTTCAGTAATTTGGAAAAGCTTAGTTTTTACTGGCATTGAAATCTTTCAGAATAGGTTTTGCCATATTTGAATTCTCTTCCCTCCACAATGTTGACTCTTGGATCCTCACTTCGGTGTATGGACCTGTGATACTGAGGGGAAGGAGGCCTTTCTTGTCTGATTTGGCAATATCTAGATGCCTGATGATGTGGATTGTCTTATTATTGGAGACTTCAACCTTCTAAGAAAGCCTGAAGACAGGAATAGACCTGGTGGTAATGCAGGTGAAATGTTGCTCTTCAATGAGGCCAATAGTTCTTTAGGGATTGAGGAGATTCGACTTCATGGTAGGTGGTTCACATGGACAAATAAGCAGCAACCTCCCCTCCTTGAGAGGTTGGACTGGTTTTTTTCATCTTCTGCTTGGACCCTCAGGTATCCCCATACTATTGCTCAGTCGCTCATCATAAAGACCTCTAATCATTGGCCGTGTGTTATTGAAACCAAGACTTTCGTTCCAAAAGGAAAGATTTTCAGGTTTAAAAACTGTTTCGATGACCTAGGAGAGCTTTCTTCCCTTAGTTGCAAGCACTTGGAATAGATCCTTCCCTCAACAAGACAATGTAATGCTCCTAACTACCAAGTTTAAAGCACTTAGATGTAGCCTCAAGACTTGGCAATCCCAACTGTCAAATCTTAAAGCCACAATCTACAATGTCAAGACTGTCATTTCTCTATTAGAGGCCATTGAGGAATGGAATTTCAGAGAGATTCTTAACTAGAAACTAACCACACTTTTACACCAACAGAAGTTATATTGGAGGTAGAGGTAAACCATCAGGTGGGTAAAGCTAGTGGATGAAAATTCTAGATTCTTCCATGTTAATGCAACAATAAAGCATAGAAGAAACCTCATTACCACCTTGAAGACCCATTGGCCTCACTACTAGGAATATCCACTTCTATGACGAAAATTTTAATGTCGAATCCGAAACCATCATAAAAATCGCTTTTTATGACGAAAGTTTCGGTTTCGTCATAGATCACCGTGACGAACCTTGAGCCCCCCTTATCCATGATGGAATCGGGTATCGTCACACAAAAACATCATAGAGCAGCACATCATTTCATCACAGATCACTCACGCGACTGTTCCTGCTTGTCTGTGATGCTCTTATTCAGATTTGTGATGAACAGGGCTTCGACATTGAATTAATTACTGATCTATGACGAACAATATTCGATTAGTAACGAGGGCGCTTCATCATAGATCTCCACACGGTACCTTCTCCATCCAACGTGTACCTATGGGACCTGCAGTTACTCATCCGTGATGCTTGCAGTTCATCATAAAAGTCTCTGCTCGATCTTTTCTCCATGCAACGTGTACCTATGGGACCCTTTCTCCATCCAACCTGTGAGACCCAAACCTGTGGGGCCTGTCTCCATGTCCATCCAACCTGTGGGACTCGATGTCTTGCGTGTCACTTATGCTTGTGGAGCCTTCTCCATCCAACTTGTGGGACTCGACGGCACCTTTCTCCATCTCCATCCAACCATGGGACTCGACGGTTTGCGTGTCACGTGTACCTATGGGACCATCTGACCTTTGGGACCCAATGGCTTACATGTCACGTGTACCTATAGGACCTTTCTCCATCTCCATCCGACCTATGGGACTCGATGGCTTGCGTGTCACTTGTTGCTGCTGGGGTTTAATAAATTCAAACTAAAAAACCATGAGACCTGGGAGTCGAACCTGAGACCCAGAGCAAGGAATAGACCGTCTTCACCATTACGCTAGATGCCTAGTTGTGTAGACATGTCTTTGGAGTAGTATATGTTCTCTGTGTGGATAGGTTCACTTATATATTAGATATATCCCTATCCCCACAAATGGAAACAAATTTGTGCCTGTTAGACTTGAGACGGCGGTGGTAACGGAGGATCCCTAGTGTGCTGTGGTGGCTCAGGCTTCCTTTTGGAGGCTAGGCGGTGGGTCTTCCTGATGGAGCACGGTGGCATTGGCGTCTATGTCCATCATGTGCCACGGTAGAGGCGATAGATCCGATCCACAGGTCTTCTTTCTCGCCTTTTCCTGTTCGCTTCACTGTTTTGGTCCTTGCTTGAACATGAGGTATACAAGAAATATTGTAGCGTTTTAGATCTGGTTAGGCCAATGATGATGAAAAAAACTAGGAGGTGACACTGGTTAGTTTTCTGCGGGCGCATTCACTTGCAGATCTGTCTAGGCAAACAAACAGGCCCTTCGTTTCTGCCTTAAACTATTTTTTCTATCTAGTGCTTGCTTGATTCTACATTTCTGTTTCGTATGCTCCAGTGTCACCAGTGAGTCCTTATGGTATTTTGAACTTGTAACATATCTGAGGCCATATTTCTGAGCCAATGATGTCTACATGGTTATTGGATGTATTAGGATGTAGTTCATATGTTTGCTTTCTATGTCTTCTCCTTGTTGACAACCAAGTTATCCATTTGGTTCCAAACAAGATGAAGGCATCGAAAGCAAATCAATGCTTTGTGTCCATCATTCACATGACTGGGGCCACTAATTAATGTCTAAGCTGCACATGTTGTTACTGATGCCAATTATGATCACTACCACTTGTTCACTAACATTCTACTTGTGAAAACTGAGACAACCTATTCGGTTTGTATAGATTTAAGATGAGTCATTCTTGCTATGTTGTGTTCGATGGCCATGAGCTAGGAGTTTACTACAACTGGCCTGACTGCCATAGACATGTTCATAGGTTTCATGGTGCTTATTATAAAAAGTACAACTCCTATGAAGAAGGAATTGCTGCCTTTAAGTCAAGAATTAACTCAAATCTAGCCTTACTTCATGATGATGACTTCTATCTTCAAAACCCAACAACTGCTCCACGCTCTTCGTCCTTCAAAACTATTGTAATTGTAGTCCTCTTAATCTTTGTATATCTCCTATGGAAGAAGCTTTGAGCTCATGTATTAATTGTAAGTGTGATGGTTAGACTTGATTTAGCTAGAATTGTAATGGTTACAGCTCCATTAACTGCTACTCTAGTTTGAGTTATATATATCTATGTGGTGCTACTCTAAATTTAGATGAGGTCGTACCATGAAAATTGTTCATGGTTGTTAAAGTTGCACTTTGGTATGAGTTATGGACTTCACTGATGTATCTTTGTTGGATTATTTTCCTCCTCAGTGATCTCATTACTGAGCAAGCTCTCATCCAACTGCATGCACATGACAAAATGGAGGAGGCCCCCAACAAGAGGAACGCACTGGCCAGCCTCATGGACGATGTCTTTGTCGAGATCCTTCGCCGCCTCCCCACCCACTCCTTATTCTGCTGCAAATGTGTGTATCGCTCCTGGAGATGCCTCATCTCGGGCAACCATAAGTTGATGCCCTAGACTATGGCCGACTTCTTCTACGATAGAATCTATGGCCAAAGAAACTTCACCAGCATCACCAGTGTTTACCCCTCCTTGTCTTTCTTGCCCTTCACCATGAACAATGTAGCTGTCTTAGATTGCTACAATGGCCTCATCCTATACTAGTGCCTTGGGACTAATGAATACCGCTATGTCGTCTGCAATCCGATAGCCCAAGAGTTGAAGGTACTGCCGCCTAGAATCCATTTTGTTGGTGAGGCTCGATTAGGGTTCGATCCGATAGCCTCCTCGCACTTTCATGTGTTTGAATATATGGAGGAGGATGGTTAGTGCATGGGTGTGGACATCTACTCATCTAAAACTGCAACAAGGATCTTTAAGGAATCTAAATGGGGCGAGGAGGCTAAGTGGACATTGTTAAAATCAGCAACTTTGTTTCTTAATGGTTGTCTGCATTATATTGGGTTCTACGAGGGTTACCATCGTATACTTGCTGCGGATATGGAGGGAAAGCCATGGAGGAAAATTCCTAACTGGCCACGTGTTTTTTCACGCTCCATCCAACAAGCTTAGGGTCACTTGTGTTAATGTATTGTTGGTGGTCGTAATATGTCCAAGCTTTCAATCTGGATCATTGAAGACTATGGTACTAATAATAAATGGACATTGAAGCATACTATCAACCTGCGTAAGTTGTTTGGAAAGACTAAGAAAAAATGAGTTACTTTGATTTTGAGTCGTGCTACACAGCGGTTATAGTTCACCCAGAATGGAATTTGGTTTTCTTTGTTGGGGTTGGGGTGGAAAGAGCCATCGTCGCATATAACATGGACATCAGAAAAGTTCATGTCATCCCTACACATTACATTTCGTATGGTAGACGTGACATCCTGCCAGAAATTATCAGCAAACCTTACTATCTTCCCTATGTTCCCTTGTTCTCGGAGTTGGAGTCATTAGCAAAGTAGTAAATAAAGCTGCATTTGATGTATCTCTCTGTCATGACTTGTTTAAATGGATCAATGTTGTTTGATTATCTATGGACATGTTAATTTCCTCTTGGATGGATGTTGTCATTATTTTGCAGCAACTTTAACTTGTTTGTAATGTAAGCTAAGGTTTGTGTAGTGTGTCAGACGCATTTCAACACCAATGGCTCCTCTTTGTTCCCCCAAAAAAACACAAATGGCTCCTCTATAGTAGTGATATATTAACCTCCGCGATCTCTTCTGTAACTCCGCTTGTTTTCCTTCCTTCCCTGAGCCCTCCTATTACCACTGTAGATCTAAAATTGCTAGGAACGTGTGGTTGCCTTCTCCAAACCTACTTCACTCTTAGCCACCGCCATGGTGAAGGGTGAGCCTTTTGCGAAGCATGCACGGGAGGGGGATGATGTCATGCCCATGGTGAAGGACGATGACGCCGTACGCCGTGCCCATGGTGAATCAAGATGAAGCTCCGGTGGATCCCTTTGGAGATAGAGACGATTGGGCCGTTGGCATCATGAGTAAGGCTTTCTTGAAGATCATGCATGTGCTACAGAACACTAGGGTAGGCACCCTCAGCCCGCCTTGGGAGGAAAAGGTGAGCAGTTACGTCTTCATTTTTTACCAACTTACCGATGTCCTAGAAGAACTGCTAGCCTACCTGAACAAGAATTGCGTAGACAATGCAGAGTACATCCTCGCCTGCTACTGGAGCCAGATAGATGGCTTCGACACTAGTGTTGCAACGTAGGGAAGAATCAGCATCGCCCATAACACCGAGAAGCACTAGCGCAACCTAGTTCGTGCCGATGCTGAGCAGGTGGCCAACAGCATCACCGCTAATGAGCAAAAGGGCCTCATGGCTATAGAGGAGGAGGACAATGACGTTGATACCAACGACGAGGATGAGGACGAGGACAGTGATACCAACGATGAATAGAGGAGTAAATAAAGTTCCATTTGATGTATCTCACGTTGCATTTGATGTATCGTCCTTATGTTGGGAGTATGGATGGAGTACATGTTGTTACTCTTTCCTTATGTTGTTACTCTTCCTTATGTATCTTTGATTGCATTTTATGTTAGACGCGTTCAAATGTACAGTGGTTTTGATTTGTGAAGTCTAATTTGCATGTATGTGTTTACTTTTGTTGAACTTTGTATGAGATCGGTCAAACTCTATTGAGCATGGTGTAGATCAAGTCCTTTGGTCAATTGGTAGCCGGTTTCTAGCCCCTATTGGTTGGTTTTGCCTGTAGGTTTCTTTCTGGTACTTTTTCTGATCTATAGTATGGTAAACATGCATAATAGATTTCATCCGATCAAGTCTCACATCGATGTAATGCCTAACAGAGGAGCCACATAGCTATTCAAATTTTACAGCACACGCAAGAAAGTCCAAGCATCATAAATCTGACCGGGCTGGACACATCTCACGTTATATTATATAGGGAAACCTATTTCGTATGAATACATTCATTGAATCCCTAAAGGAAATAAATAAAATTGAAACTAGTTACATGTCTGACCCATTCAAATTTACGCTGCTCGGACTATCAGGCAAGCAAACGGTTTACCAGAAATAGGTAAACGTCATTTCGTCGAATATACTAGAGGGGTGTGGTCGGGGGAAAAGTTATGATCGTTTGTTGGAGAGTACACATCCATGGTATGGTAACTAGTTGTCATCTGTAAGCATGATTTCGGTTAGTGTCAATTGATGGAAGGGGAAAGCCACTCATTACTACTACTACTACTATTGATACAAATGTTGTGACCGAGTGCACTCTATACGCAATAGTTTTACTCATAGCTCTGTACTGTATAGTGTCCGACAAGATCAAATGTGCCGCATTCGGACTTTCTTGCAAGTGTAGTAAAATATGAGAATGAAGCGAATGCGGTAGGAAAGCTAGACTCAAGAAGTGAATCGAGAAAAAGAGCTTTTGACCACCATGACATGCTTGAGACTTGAATGCCTGGTGCGGTTGTGATAGGTCTTTTCTATACTTATTTCACTTCAATCCAAGTAGTGACAACAGTCGAGGGGTAGACTGGTTGCTACGACATTCAAAATTGACGACCCTTTATACTGTGTCCTACAAGATCAAATATACAGCGGCTAGACTTTCTTGTGTCCGTAGTAAAATTCAATAGCTATGTCTCATCCGTTATGCATTAGATCTAAGGCGATACTTGTTGACATGAACTCCTCGATGCATGGTTCTTGCAAGTTCAACAAATTTTATCAAAGACTACTGATACGTGTTTGGTTCTTGCAAGATCAAAGCCACTCATGACTACTAGTACTACTGATACATGTTTGGTTCAACAAACAGAGGCACAAAGCAACTCTTGCGTGAGTACGATGAATGAATTGAATGCATGAGGAAAGTCTCTGTAGTTATTTCACTCCAAGCATTCACAACAGTCGAGGGGTAGACTGAAGAGTGAAGATGAGTTGCTCTTGCTTCCGTAAGCAGTTTCTTTTGCTTGGTTTTGCAGAGCAGTAGCTAGCTAGAGATGGCTACATGGTTTTGATCGTCTACACTCGCTCGGCTGTGGCTGAAGATGCCGTTTCAAATCCGACTACCTTACTAGTACTTCATGCATGCAACCATAGCCGGTGCAACTGTTCTTTGTAGCATAGCCCATCTGGCAAAAGTTCTAGTCATAGCTTAGTAGTAGAGTAAAATGTCCGGGCTGCTCAAATTTACACGACTCGGACTATGAGGCGTGCATACGATTTACAAGAAATAGATAAACATCATTTCATCAATATTGTACTTGTCTATATATATTTGGTCAACAGAGTTTAACCCACCTAATACAAAGTTCAACAAAAGTCCATTTACATGGATATTATTACAACAAGATAAACTAAAGAACATCACAATTGTCTCTAGTGAACATTAAAAACACAAATCAGAACATTAGTGTTATGAGATACTAAACGTTAACATCATCTGACCATGTTGCTACTGCTCAGATGAGAGGAACTACATGAACTCCACCAATGTTTGGATCTCTCTGACGGATTGTAAGATAACAAATACGATGAGAAAATACTTCAGCACCATGGAACTCATAGAGGTATGAAAGTAAAGTCTGGAGATCTACATTTGAATGAACCGCAACAAACACATAGGGTCCTAGATGATCCTTAGCAAGATGGTAGTTTTGATGGCCAAAAACTTGTTGAACAACTACAGAAGCAATGTACCACCTATTGTAAAAGTTAGAATGCACTGCAAGCACTACAATCCTTGTTTGTAGGCCATGGTGAACATGAAGCTCGTGGAAGACATAGCGATACACAGACGTGTCCCAAGAATGATCATAGTTATCCATGATCTGTGTAAAAAAACAATATGTAGAAAAAAACGAAGAACAAAGATGCCTAGTAGTAGGGAGGAGGGCAAAAGCTTTGGGATGGAACTAAACCAGGAGCTCTGGAGAGCCTTCTTCTCTCCCCTTGTCTCTGCTGTTATATAGTTTGCGGGTCATGGACCACCCCACGACCCATGCGCATGCGGCTGAGCGCCCACGACCCCACATATACAGCGCAAGAGTTGACACGATATGTATTTTGTTGTTTCATCAAAACTATAATCTGGTCCGTCAAGATTTCTTTAGTATCAGACTGTCTTAGGCCCTGTTTGGATGGACTGTGACTAGTTAGCCATGGCTAAAAGATAGCCAACTAAGAATCAGACAATTAGTTGTGTTATTAGTCCATACCTGTTTGTATCCTCAACTAATTGTTGGGCTCTATAGATTAGAACTAGTTGTTAGCCCCTAGGAGTTGGGTTCTATGGACTACTTGGATGGCCCCTGTATTTCGTAGTGATCTGGATGGTCTATATTTTGTAGGGTCAGACTGTCTTAGGGTCCAGAAAATTTCAACATTTATACACACACGTCCTCTGATCAGAAAGGGCAAACACTATTAGTATAACCAATTACTAAATGACCAAAGGACCTGAGCTACACAATGCTCAAAAGAGTTTAACCGACTTAATACAAAGTTCAACAAAAGTTAACATAGATATGCATGCAAATAAGACTTCACATACGGTCATCCCACAGACCAAGCCTAGTCATGACTTGTACTACTGATACGTCCCACCGATCAAGGGTCAAGGCGGGCATGCAAGATGTTGTCGTCCATGTTCACCTTCACTAAGAAGGCGTTGGCGACCGACTTGAGGCTCACAAACAATGGGGACATACTCGAGCGATGGAAAGTACAACACCGATTGCGACTCCAGCAAGGAGGAGGACGATCCGGAGTACTAGCGAGTCGGTGAATCACAAGAGCGCTAGCCAGAAGGAGGATGCTTTAATTTTTTCTCTTCTTTGGAAACTCAAAGCACCTTAGAATCCATGACAATTTTTTCTAGGGTGGGAAATCCATGGGAATATCATTTGAATAACCCATTTAGTTTTTTTGGAGGGTTTTCCTTCCCTAGACGTGCCTTCCCCTTGCTTTCTAATTATAGGCCTTAGTTCAAACAGCCACAGATGCAGTCACACACAAAAAAATCGCCAGTTGCAACACAATAAGCTACAACGAGCAGGTTTATTTTTTCTTTTTTTTGTAATCTTTTGGTGTCAAATTCATGGATCTTTTAATTATTTATTATCATCCTCTTTTAGTTTTATGTTTATTTATATTATGAAAAAACCAAAAAGGCAACAACTAAGGCTGCCCGAAATTCCGTTCTCTGCTGAGCAGACAGGGTGGTCTGCCCGCCTGAAAATTTGATTTTGCACCGCACCGAGCAGTCCCGCCAACATGCACCAAAAATTAGATGTCTCTCTTTTGCCCTTTGCACAGAAAATAGGTTTACCACTTCATCGATTTTAGACAAGGGAATTTGTGGTAATGTGATGGCCACATAAAAGCGCAAAGTGTCACCGTCTCCGCTTCCATCTCCATTCTCTGGCCGCATCGTCTCTCCTCCAACTCCAAATCCTAGTCACATGGCCTCTCTTTCCACTCTCTAGCCGTCCCCTCTGCCACCCCACTTCAGACCCTAGGCGTTATCAGAATAGTAGCTCGAATCCCTCTCCACTCTCTAGCCGCACCCTCTCTCATACATTTCCAAACCCTAGCCAGAGCTAGATCCCCTTCGATTCATCGACAGCAGGTCAATTAGCTGACGGCGGAAGGACCGCCTTGACAATGGTATAAGCTGGATTTAGATCCCCTACCTAGCTCGACACCTGTCATGATCGACCGGATCTGATCCCTAGCTAGAGCCAGATCTAGTACCCCTTCATCAATGCCGACCACACCAGCTCTACAACCATGATGACAGGACGGTGGTGCCAACGACAAAGCAAAGTCAGGGAACATGGAGGAGGAGATACCCAAATTCCTTTTATGATGTGTGCTCTACTGTAGTGGCTGAACCAAGGATATGAAGATAGCGATGGGATTACATATTTCCTATAGTTGAGTGTAGCTGACATGTGCTTTATTGGATTAATGACTTCCGTATAAGCTGTAGTTACTAGTTAGGCGCTTATTTACATACTCTTGTGCTCTGCTGTGTTGACATTCTATAGAAGCTTTAGTTAATAAATGCCTTTGTAATCTAGATGAACAACCACTAACTTCTTATGAACAAGCACGTGATGTACAAATCGCAAGGAACCATAGAAAGATGGAAGACCTTGGAATACTATGTGTGGGCCCAAAACCTGTGTCTCCAAAGGCAAAAAAGTCAAGCACAAAGGGTAGACATGGTGAAGATTTAGAATATATCCCTGAACCAGGGGAGGTAGTTGAGGGATTTTATGATACAGATGAAATATATTTAGATTTAGAAGATGAACCAGTGCCCCTATCGATTGATGAGGTGCTTGTTCTATCTTGTATTTAGTTCAGAGGGAGAGGAGGGTAGGTAGTCATGCAATGCTTTACTGTTTGGATAGCAATGTAATTTGTTTGGATAGCAATGTAATTTGTACATGCTTGCTACTTAAGTTTGCATCTCCAATTTCAGTGTTTGGGTCAAAGAAGCCATAGAGGAGGCTCTGCCAGTCGGACAAAAGGCAGCGCTGCCATGAGTCCTGAGCGAAGGCCCTCCAAGCGAGTGAGGTCAACACCACCAGAAGAGGCTGCTCATCAAGTTTCTACTCAGAGGTCTGCCATAGGCAAAGGGGTGGAGGTAGCAGCAGTAGGTGAACATAATTCTCCATCACGACCGACACCCGGACCCAGGGATCAATTCCAAGTTCATCAATTGACTGGAGACATTGGTCGAGATGGCATCCTACCTAGCCATGAGAGAGACTCCTCATGGCTAGATGATGATAGCCCTCTTGAAGAGGAGCCCTCTCAGCAAACTCCCATCCCCCCCACCTGCAAAACGATGAAAGTTGTCTATATTGGTATTACCTTACAGATGTCTATCAATCAATTTGCACTAGCTATTTGATATTCATGTAACTTTTCAAACAATCTGAATGTATGAAAACTGTGTAGTACCATTGCTGGGAAGAGCGAGGAAGCTGAGGCCTCGAACTCATGGAATTATGCTTGACAAAATGAGCAAATCACTAGGAGGAGCGAGGATGCGCATCTCTGTTACTAAGGGGAACAGATGGCCACATGATCCAGTGCAAGCTGCCAAGTTTGCCTCAGAGGCAGGTGTAGTAGTCAGGAAGGAAGTACCAATTTTGATGCATTGGAAAGAATACTAGGAAGTGCCAACTATGCAAGCAGAACCTGTTGCTGATGGGCAGCAACCAATTACTAGTGCTGATGTTGTTTGCAAGGTCCTCTGTGTCCACCAAGGCAAGGCCCCCTCCGAGGGAAGTGGCAAAAACCTATTTTTGAAGAATGTTGGTATCCTAACAAGCTCCACCAGAACAGAGACATCGACGGAGAGAATGCTTTGGGAACAACTTGCTGCTAAACAGGAAAGTTCCGCTGCCCTCATCGATCAAGTGGATGAACTGAAGAGGAAGACAGAAAAGACTGAAAGGGAGCTTGAGGAATACAAGAAATGGCAATAGGAGGAGTACAACAATCTTTGTGAGCTATGCATGCGCTTTAGCTCTTCTGGTAACTCTTAGTCTTCAACTTCTACGGCTTGATGCAGTAAACATTTGTGGTTTGATGTGTGGACTCATGTGCCGGTTTGATGTGTGGACTCGTATGCCGGTTTAATGTGGTGATACTCTGTTAGTGGTTCGTTGCTGACATGTAAAATGTAAATTGTTATTATTTGATTGCCAGGCTAAATAGTTATGTAGTCAGTCTATACAGTAGTGACGATCTCGAATTACTTCTATGACGAATTAATAGTACTCCATGCGGTAGAACTAGGATAGGCCATATGATCAAATAAAAATGCGACACGTGGACGAACCAGTGCACGACACGTGAATTGGCCGGGGCACGAAACATGGGCCATTAAAAAACTGACACATGAAAGAAAATCGTTAAGCCACGTGGATGTATAAAAACATGACACGTGGACAGACAACATAGTGACGCGTGGTCAAATAAGAAACAAACACGTGGACCAATAAAAATACAACACGTGGTCCAATGAAGAAGTGACACGTGATCCAACAACAACACAACACGTGTGCTAGTAGAAAACTGACATGTGAAACAATAGGGAAACAACACGTGGTCCAATAAAAACCTAAAACGTGCAAGAACCAGAGATGGCCACGTTGTGCGATAAGAAGGTGACACGTACCCGAACCATCTCCAATGCAATCGGCTATAGCATGTACACGTGGGCTATAGCATGTACACGTGGAAAACATCTCCAACGGAAGCGCCCGCCAGCGTGACAGCCCCCTACTACGCATGCCACAGATCAAGACACTTCTATGACGATTTTGTCAGATTCGTCATAGATATGCAAGAGTGACGCGAATTCTATGACGAACCGGTTTTCGTCATAAATTCGTCATAAAACTGAAATTATGACGAATTTGGCTGCTTCAGTGACGAAATCTATTCGTCATAGAAGTGGATATTTCTAGTATCCCTGGTTTATGAACATTCCCAGAAAGCAGCACTTATCTAGAATGATTTCAAGGAAAGGCTGGGCACCTCGAACTTTGAAAGCATGCAGTCTGACTTGGACTCACTTTTAGAGCATGGAACTGATCTGAGCTCCATGAAACTTCCTTTCAGTATGAAGGAAATTGATGACATCATGAAGCAATTGCCTACAAACAAGTCCCCAGGCCCAGATGGATTTAACAACTAGTTTATGAAGAAGTGCTGGCCCATAATTAAGCAGGACTTCTATAATCTTTGCTTTTCTTTCCACATTGGTGAGGTCTGCCTCTAGAGTATTAATGGATCTTACATTACCCTAATCCCAAAGGTGGATGTGCCAACAAGAATTAATGACTTCAGACCAATTTCGCTATTGACCTCCTCTGTCAAAATTCTTACTAAACTTGTTTCCAATCTGCTGTAGCCCTTTATCACGAAGTTAGTCCATGTGAATCAATATGGCCTCATCAAGTCCAGGTATATTCAAGATTGTTTGGCTAGGTCTTTTGAATATCTCCATCTTTATCAAAAATCATGAAAGAATTTAGTTATTCTGAAGTTAGACTTTGAGAAAGATCTTGACATAATTGAACATTGGGCAATGCTGAACATTATGGAGAAAAAGAGTTCTGGAGCTAAGTGGATTGCTTGGATGAAGCTGAGCTTTAGCACTGGTACTTCTTTAGTTCTTCTAAATGGCAGTCTAGCCAAGGTGTTCCACTGTGGAAGAGGAGTTAGACAGGGTGACCCCTTATCCCCACTCTTATTTGTATTGGCTGTAGACCTCTTACAGTCTATCATCAACAGGGCAAAAGATCAAGGTTTGCTAAATCTCCCACTAGCATTGCACAACTCTAGTGATTTTCCCATTCTGCAGTATGCAGACAACACTCTCATCTTCATGGAAGGTTGTGGTAGACAGCTCTTTTTCCTAAAAGGCCTTCTAAACTCCTTTACCACTTGCACTGGGCTCAAGGTCAATTTTCAGAAATCAATGATGGTTCCAATTAACCTGTAAAAAGAGAAATTGAACCACTTAGCAGCTACTTTTGGATGTTCAATTGGAAACCTTCCTTTATTTTACTTATTTAGGGCTTCCTTTGGGCCTAACTAAGCCAAAAGTTGAGGAGTTCTTGCCCCTGGTCACTAGGTGTGAAAGAAGACTTGACAGTACATCGTTGTCCCTCTCTAAGGTAGGAAACTTCAGCTTACCAACTCAGTTTTTACTACCCTTCCAACCTTCTTTATGAGTACCTTTCACTCTATGTTACTATAAGAGAGCAGATTAATAAATACAGAAAGCACTATCAGTGGAGAGGCGTAGAGGAAAGCAACAGGATTAATGCAAAGGCTGCGTGGCATTTAGTCACAAAGCCAAAGGAAGAGGCTCATTAGGGAGTTCTGGATCTCAAAACTCAGAATGAAGCTCTCTTAAATCAAGAATCTTCACAAGTTTTCAACAGAGCCGACATACCTTGGGTGCACCTCATTTGGGAGAAGTATTACAAAAATGTTAAACTTCTAGACCACATCAAAAAGGGTCTTTCTGGTGGAAAGACATCTTGAAGGTCCTAGATAAATTCAAAGGCATGGCTTCTGTCACAGTCTCAAATGGCTCAACATGTTTCCTTTGGGATGACTGCTGGCATGGGCAACCTCTGAAGTTGACCTTTCCTGAACTTTGTCTTTCTGCCAAGAAGCCGAATATCTGACTTGTTGTGCCTCTTCTATTACTCCACCCTCTGCCCTTTTTAACCTCCCTTTGTCTGTTGAAGCCTTTGAGCAATGCCAGCAGATTAAAATGTCCCTTCAGGGGCTTTAGACAATAGATGGTAGTGGTGTCTGGTCTTATATCTAAGGAAGCTCCCTTCTTTTCTCCAAGAGAGCATATCGTCACCTTATAGGTACTAGCTGGACTCACCCGATCTTCAGATGGATTTGGACGTCCTCCTGTCAGCACAGATATAAGGTGTTTTCTGGCTGCTTGCTCAAGATAGGCTAAGTACTTGTAACATCCTGCGAAGAGAACTTCTAGTTGCCCTCTTTCAGTGTGTCCTCTGTGTTAGCAACACTGAAGAAACAGTGGGGCACCTTTTTCTAAAATGTGGCTTTGCCAAAGCTTGTTAGATCAGGACTGGGCTATCTGTTGATGACTCTCTTAGCCCCTTTCAAATTTTGAAAGCTTAAGAAGTCAGCTGAATGTGCCATTCTTCATGGAGATCATTGTCATTATGAGCTGGAGTATTTGGACAGTCAGGAATGATGCCATCTTCCGAGGAATTTCTAAGAACATCTTGCATTGTTTGGAAATCTTCAAGTATGTCTTTGGCCTACTGCTGTGGCACGCAAAGAAAAAATAATTCCCTCAAATTGAAGCATAGCTAGAGCATCTTGTGTAATTGGGCTCGTCTTTTTTGTCTCTTGAACCCTCCTTTTTGTTCCTGTTGTCCTGCTGTTCCTTCTGCTATTTGTTTGTTGCTGTCGTATCTGTCTTGGTTACGTTAACAAATTCCAGTAGGGGTCCCAACCCCTCCTGTTCCTCAAAAAAAAAAAAAAAAACTAGAGCACTTAGGTGAATTCTATAAGAATTCAGTACATTAGATCAACTATTAATCTCTATTTTTGGGCTTATAACATAAGGAAACATGCCATTTGAGCCAATTATGCATCAGTGCTGATTGGGTAATGAGGATACGAAAGAGTATAGTTAACTAATTATTTTTTTGTTATGAAGGAAACCTATTAATCTGCATTTGGTTGCTTGAGTTATCTAGCTAACAGGGCTACAGTAGTATGGTGGCAACAACGGTGGCAGACGGTGGCAATCCCACCAAGCTGGTGCTGGTCTTAATTATGGACTAATTGGACGGAGATTACAAATCAGTCTATGGCATGCACTGCATAGCCTAATTTGTTTATGCCTGATAACCAATGGCAGTACCATTGTGCTAGTCACTTAATGAAGCATGGCTTATCATATGCCATTTGCATAACAATGTTGCATGTATTTTGGTTGCTATGATTTTTGTAGTCACTTCTTTTGTTTACCAACATTGCCCAATTTATTATGCCATACATAAGTTTGTTCATGGCACATTTAATTTATTAGGTTCAATCATTGTAATTCCTTTGACAATTCTGTATATTATCCCCGCTATGCAGTTCCAAATAGGTTACTTGATGTGACTACAAAGAGTTATGCTAATTTTTTTCTCTTTCCATTGCTCCAGATATACTCCTCCAGTGCTCCCATAATGTTAGAAAGGTAAAGAACAGGAGGTTCTTGATTCCAAATATGCCTTAAACTTCTAATGTATATGATGTGTCTGCATTAATAATGACAAGCCTTAACCACTCATCTAAGAATTTCTGCATTTGACAACACAGGAGCATGAACCATCATATCAGCCTTTGCACAATTCGCCTCTGCTCTGGATAAAACAAGTCAGAATCAATTGGCATTATTTTGGCAAAGGTGTGGGATAAAATGATAACAGACAGTACAAGTGATAACAAATGCAAGACAAAGAATGCTCATAAAAGACCAGACAGGGTGCTCATAGAAGACCAAATATTTTGTGAAACTGACACGGAGCCGCTGCAGGAGATTATTGGCAACGCCCACATGGATCTTCCACCCAACAGTGGACACAAATTCAGTAACTAAGCTCAGGCGACATGAGTGGACTCCATTTGCGCGCAAACTTGGACGCTCCCCGTGCCGCACCAACCACCAAAGGTGACCGGATTCCCATGCCGCAACACAGGAGGGCCATTCTTCCTGTTCTATAGCTATTCTTCTGTTTCACGAGGGCCTTTGCTTATTGCTATTATTGCAGGGGAATCTGCACTCAAGTTTGAGCATGATTCACCGATGGAAGGTGCACTTTCCTGAATGTCTGAATGGAGGACGAACAACTATGAGAAAATGCACTTTTGAGCACCTGATGGCTTTTTGTAAGCATTAGATTGGCTACTGCACTTGTTACTGTTATAAAGTACCAAGCAACGTCTGGATGCAGAATTTTTTAATGTTGGTTTGCACTAAATGCCATGTATTGATGCTTGAAAAATTCATATAGAACTTATGTCCGAAAGTCTTACAAGAACTAAGTATGAATGTCTTTTCGCAAGGCAATTGGACCATGGAGGTCCCCTTGGAAATTGCTTATGCAGATCTCTACAGCTTGGCTGATAATATTGAGTGTAGTGTGGCTGACTGCTGGATTGATGGTGATTGGTATGTGGATTTCAAGAGATCTTTATCTACTCATGAGTAGAGATGGCTGAACCTGAAAGCAGAGTTATCTGAAGTTTCTTTATCAGACAGATTGGACTCCATTTCTTGGGCCTTAGAGCATCTCCAGCAGTTCCCTAATACCTTCTCCTATCCCCATAAAACTATCATATTGAAGACAGCTATGCTTTTTTCTTCCTCCAGCAGTTTCCCAATACCCCATCCTTTTTTTGGTGGCCACCAATATTTCTCTCATCTCCCCTGAAAGAAAGGGGGAGATACAACTCCCCCAATACCATGCAGACCATCCCATCTACCACTTTTCAGTCATATTTTCTTTTACACTCCTGTGAGACCCACCTTTCATATGGGTATTGCAGAAGATATATTGGGGTACTGTTACAGCAACAAAATCTAGAAAATGATATTGGGCTACCCCAATACTATCTTATTGGGGGAGTTGTATTGGGGGACTGCTGGAGATGATCTTAGACAAGTCTAGAATTTTCTCCACCAAATCATTATATAGATTTATGACTGATAGAAGGGCGGCCAGCAAGGTGGCTGGGCTTATATGGAAATGCAAAGTCCCACTGAAGATTAATTTTTTTCTCTGGCAAGTTTTTAACAATAAGCTTCAAGTGGGTCAAAGTTTGCTTAAGAGAGGTTGGAGAGGTTCTGGAAATTGTTGTGTTTGTTGTTGCCCAGAAACTGTTGATCACATTTTCTTTAGATGTCATCTTGCCAAGCTTATTTGGAGTGTTATCAAGGAAATCTGGCAGTTGGGTAGACTACCTAGCTCCTTATCTGATCTGTGTTGTGAATGGCTACAAGGCAAGGGGCCTTTGCTTGCTCATGTTCATTTTTGCAGGTTTTGGGTGGGCTCTCTAGACTTCTAGGAACAAGATGGCAATCGAGAAAAGCTTCCCTAAGACGCCAACTGATGTTTATAATGCAATTTCATTGATGCGGAAGTGGAGCGCTCTTCTTAAGGAGGAGGACAAGGAATGATATCTTCAAGTGAAGGAGCAGATTCTGGGATGGCTGAAAGCCTTCAGGCCTAGCAGTGTAGTACCTACGGATGTCATTGACATAAGTGCTAGGAGCTTGTTCTTTCTTTTGAACATTCATGTAGCTGGCAACCCCAGGAGATGGTTGTATCAAACTATGCTTTCTTAAAAGCAGAGGTAAAACTCGTTTTAAAAAAAAGTATGAATGCCTTTAGATGGGAAAGGTACCTGCACGCGAAAGGTCTGGACTCTGGAGTCATTGGATAAAGAAGAGATGACCCGGATGGAGGCTACGTTGCGTTGTGACTTATAGGAGGTGAATCTGTGACTCTATCCCCAACCAAGAGGACGCACTCCAGTTGTGCAAATCCACGAAGGTCGGCTTGCGTGTCTGTTGACCTCGACTATGTCTGTGGATCGCCATAGCGGTCCACACTAAGGTGATGGGACATTATTTTGTTCTTGTTGGAACGCGCAGAATTGATCTCAGTATTACATAAAAATACGTAATCTTATCGGCTTATAAGTCAACCCTACCAATTATCACTACTCCACAAACTTTACTGGAGGCGGACGTTTTCGGTTTCCCGCGGCGGGCAAAGCCGTCCACCGCGACCTAGAGGCCACGGGCGGCTTTGCCCGCCGCGGTTAAGCCACGATTTACCGTGGCCTCTAGGCCGCGGCGGACGGCTTTGCCCGCTGCGGTTAACCGATTTACCGTGGCGAACGGTGTAACGTGCCCGCCGCGGTAAATATACTTTTACCACGGCGGGCACGTTACACCGCCCGTCGCGGTAAATTATTTTACCGCGGCGGACACCTTTTGTGACCCGCCGCGGTTATGTTCATTAGCCGTGGCGGGCTTTATTATTTGCCTGCCTTGGTAAATTATTTTCTGAATTAAAAAAAATACAGCAGGCATATAAATTCAAATTCAAATCACATCCAGATTTCACAGATTAAACTTAAAAAGTATGCAGGCATTACACATGAGATAATATACATATATATACATTCACTTAGTCGTTCTTGTCATCGTTAATTCATTACATTTACATATTAAAGTCGTTATACATGCGCTAAGGAGTAATCCTGCGGACGCATCATCGTGGGCCATTTCCTCAGCCTCTCATACTCTGGTAAAATCGCTAGCGGGCTATTCTCATTGAAGAACGTGCCTCTTCAAGCACACATTTGTCTAAGACAAACTTATATATGTCCGCCTTTGTCTGCTTGAAGGAGTGTTGGGTGCTCTGTACGTCTCTCCACCAGTTCAATCCATTCTTGAGCACCCTCCAACTGCTGCTGTACTGCTTGCACGCCCTCAGGAACTCACAGGTGTAGAAGCCACAGGTTTGTGATCCTACCGGTTGTTTGGCATACTGCATGATCGATACACAAGCATTACAACACAGGCATTAGAACGCATATGAACAGAAAGCACAATTAAACCTTTCAAATACTTACCGGAAAGTTGCGTCTGATTTTGATGCGATTCTTATGCTTAGCCTTAAAATTCTCTGTTCTTTGATCATAGCATTCAGGATCCTTCACGTACTCCTTATAAGCGCTATACGAAATATGCTAGTATTAGGCAGGGCATTAGAACGCATATGAGAAGACAGTTCAGTCACTTACACTCTGAGGCAATCTTCAAATGCCTTGTACCCTTTTAAGTTTGGCACTGTCAACGAATCAAATATGCAGGCCCTGCCATCCTGAGGGTAGATGATAAATGCAACCCAGTGACCCTCGAGGCCTTGGCTGCGCCATTGAAACAAAATATAGGTTACGACGAGAAATAATAATACTAGCTAGCTACCCACTTATCTCTACAGGCATGTCTTCGACTTACCCAAAGTGGTAGGCAGCTAGGATACACCCATTTCCCCTGATCTTCTTCATTGCTCCTAGTATGTACCTTGAAATGTTCAACTTCTCATTGTCCATCAGTTTCTTCCTGTGCGCCTCTCTCTGTCGCTTGGTCAAGTCTTTCATGGTTGGATGATTGTCATCTAGGTGGTAACCAATGATGATTCTTTGAGCAATATGCATTGGAGATAGATAGATAACATCAAGTTTTAGTTCCTTGGATATATAGGCCATCAACCTGCAAGGACAAGCCATCATGGCATATATAAGTAGTCTTGACCAATTCAAAGGCAGGTGATATGTGAAACTCGCAATTCATCACTTACATAGAGAACAAGGTGACTTGGGCGATGTCAAGGTCTTGTTCCTGTAGTAGTCTGTACATGTTGTGGAAAACCATGGGGAGTTCTACATCATTGCCGGGCAAGTGGAAGTACTCCGCCACAACCTTGACTAGAAAACCATGCAGGCCAGCTTTTACCGCTTCCATGTACTAGAGATGAAACCTCCTTGTCTCCCACCTTTCCTCGTCGACGAGCTGGGCCATGGTTATCATGAACTTCCCATGCTCGTAATGGCTGGGGCAGTCATCCGATTCAGGAAATAGATGGAAAGGTGATCTCGACCTGGGATAGAAATGTTAGTACCATATTATGGAAAAGAAAAGTTATTAGCAAATTATGCTCGCCGCTACCATACCTTTCGAACTCAAGTGAGTATGTGAGCTGCCCTTGGTCGCCTTTAGTCTTCGCCAGCGGTGGAGGACAGTGGCTTGTGCTCGCAATGGCAGCAAGTGGTGTCTTTGCCCCTGGTTCCTCCGTGCCTCCCGGTCCTTTGCTCGTGCCCTTAGACGGACTGCCGGGAGGTGGAGGTGGACTTGTTGTTGGAGGAGGAGAACGAGGGTGAGGGCTTGTTCCTCGGGGTGAGTTCCTTCCCTTGTCATCCCCGCCATTGCCTTCGTCATCGCCATCGCCGTGATCTAGATCATCGGGGGGACAAGATCCGACAACGGATGGTTGTGATGCTGGTGTCGCCGTCGGTGTAGAAGTCGGCGTCGAGAGAATGATCTCTATGTCGTCCTTGTTCCACAGGACTTCGGAACCCATGGCAGCTCCAAAGATCGTTACCCCTTCTGTAGTTGGATATTCCATTTCAAATTCTTCGTATTCGGTCGCATACCATGTAAGTATCATGGTAGCATAGTTGACAGGGATCTGGTCTTGGTTGAAATCTTTGATATCTTCTTTGGGGTGCATGTAACCCTCACCCACGGTCAACTTTTTCGCCCTGCCGAACAGGATCGTGAGGTGGACGCGCATGGGTTCCTGGATGTCGTCGATGGGGTGCCTTGGGCGATCCTCGATCATCGACAGTGGCTGCCCTTGTGTCTGCCCTTGTGGAACTTAAGGCACGGCCATGCTAGCCTGGCGAAGCATCTGTGACCTCATCGACACCATATCTGGGTCATTGCTCGTGAAGGCTTCTTTTATGGACTGGCTGATCATTTCGGCCACGCCTTGATCATAGCCCTTCTGAAAGATGCCCTCCTTGTACCTCTGCCTTGACCGGTATGTGGCAGTGTCGGATTGCCATGACTCCACTGAGTTCCAGCTCATCTTTGACGACATGCCACGGACGCGGCCACGATGCTCGAGGGTTCCCAGCGCCAGGGTCAGCAAGTCCTAGCCCCTGTGAACCTCAAAGCTGTCCTTGGATTTAGCAGCCTCGATGAGAGCCCTCTCCACCTCCTCGAACTTGGGCTCATTGAACTTGCTCGCGCCCTCCTTGAGCTTCTTCGGCTTGCGGGCATAGATGAAGCCCTTAGCCCTCAAGTCTACACCGTCGTACGGATCGGGAAGCCCGGCGGCAGCTCTAGCCCTTTCTTCCTCCCGCCACTGGGGCCTCTTACCAGCAAACCCAGTCATGCCCAAGTGGTGGGGGTGCAGGTTCTTTTTCTCGAGTGTGCTGAACTTGGCGCTCTTTGCCTTTGCTTCTTCTCTTGTTCTTTGTTTGCAGAACTCTTCCTAGTGATGTTCCTTCACCATAGTGTATTTGACACAGGGTGACTTGCCTAGCTTTAGGTAGTACCTGGTCAGCATGGACTTGAAGTTTCTAAAGGCTCTTCCTGCCACGTGCATGACCCACTCCCTGCACTTGTTTAGATCGGCGTCCTCGGGATAATGGAAGCTCCTCGTCACCTCACATTAGATATGTGTCTTATAGTTGACCGGGACATTGTTCCACTCCTCCCAAGTGATCTCCACCTTGTCCTTGACTATACATGCCACCTGGTTGCTGAACTTGGCAAGGACCGTGGGTGGCGACAACGGGTTTCCCTCTGGTCCCACCTCATGGATCACATGGACTTCATCATGGGTTTCCCTCCGGTGCCTCCTGTGTTCCCCCCTCCTCGGCTTTGTCCTCTGCCCCCTAGACTTGCCTGAAGTGGTTGGAGATGGAACGGGGTGTTCTTTGTCCCTGACTTGTTCCTCCTCGAAATTCAATTCTCGAGGCACCATCGGCATCTGTTCAGGGTTTGGAGACCGTGCACTTTCAACTTTGTCATCCCTCGGTTGGTAGGTCGGATCATCTTCCTCCTCTGTACGATGTTTCTTTGTTGGCCTCGGGGTCACGGACACTTGGCTCTCGAGGCTAGTTGATGATGATGCACTAGGGGTAGGGTCGCGCCATTCGCTTATCGGTTCCTCCGCCATTGGAAAGCTACAATGAATACATATTTCAGTTGTATAGACACAGTTATAGAGTAGTAAAGTAGAGTAGTACTAGAGTAGTAAAGTAGAGTAGTACTAGAGTAGTAAAGTAGTAGTAGTTGGCTCAGATTTGCCCCATTGTCATCACATCGCTTTTAAACTGGTTGCTTGTATCTGGTATACAAGCCATCCTAGTTTAGCGAGGGCACTCGATCATCATCGCCACTGCCTCAGCATAAAAGGGTTCACATCATTGCATATGCCATTGCCTCAGCTTAGAAGTGTGAAAAGAATCATCATTGCAAATACCAAACAAAAGCCATCAAGATAGTTTCTATAGTAGAAGGACACTGAGCACTCAAACTGAGCACACAGTGGTAGGGCTAAGTCTTCGACCATCAAACTGAGCACTCACACTGTTGTAGAAGGAAGCAAGGGAATGCAAAATCGCATCATAGGCATCATAACCTATTAGAGGCATCATAGGCAGTGGTATTGCTCAGCATTGAAGTCTGGCATCACAGGCAACAACAGAAATCCAAAAATTGACACTGCCAAAAATAGCATTGAAGTCTAGCATCACAACTAGGCAGCAATACAAATCCAAAAATAGGGTTAGATACAAGCCCACTTGATCTCATCACCAAAAATAGGATAAAATAGCATCACATCACAATATAGTATTATAGAGAGATAGGGGTAGTAGTAGGGACAGGGGAGGATCTTTATTCACCGGTGATGCTGTCGTCGTCGGCATCGAAGAGCTCACTCCAGATGCACCGCCACTCGCACCAACTCTTTCGCCGTAAAATGTCCAGACTGTGTAGCCCTCGACGAAACCATACATGATCAAATGAGTTTGCCCCTCGCTGTCTTGGTGGGCTTTCAGGTTCTTGCAACGAGAACATGGACATATGGTTGTCATCCGCTTCAGTCTCTCACGGTGAGCTTTACCAGCAGCAATAAACTTCCTTAATTCAAAGAGGTATCGCGGATCATTCACTCTATCGATCCGGTACATCCATTCCGACCTATCCATCATACCTGCGAACATTATCTGTCACAATCAACAAATAAAGAAGAATTAGGAGAAATTGATGATTTTTACGTCCAAAATCATGAAAAAGAGAGAAAATGACGATGTGAAAGATGAAGCATGCATCTATGATGAATCTAAAGTTAAAGAAATACATGACATCATTTTTTCCATTAAAATTGATCTAGATCTAGATCTAGATCTAGATCTAGAGAGAACTCTAGGTGATGGAAATAGAGAGAGAGGATGGAAGGAGAGAGGGAGAGCCTTTATGAACCTCTTATGATGTCCTCCTCCCTCAAATCCAAGCCCTTCAACTCAAATCAAAAGTTTTCTCAAATTTTAGGGCGAAGCCTCCCCCCTGAGTTTGAGAGAGGAAGACCCGTGGAGAAGATGAAGGGGTGGTGCTGTGTATTTGTACATGCTTTACCGCAGTGGGCAAGATAAAGCGCCCGCCTCGGTAAATCAACTCTTTACCGCGGTGGACAGTTTAAAGAGCCCGCCACGGTAAATCGTATCAACCCCGGCGGGCGATTCATACCGCCCGCCGCGGTAAATAACGATTTCCTGTGGCGGGCAAGTAAGGTGGCCCGCCACGGTAAACCCTTTTCCCGCAGCGGGCGCCTCGGTGGCTAGCCTCGCTGGCCGGCCACCGGTTAACCGTGGAGGGCAAACGAGGTGCCCGCCACGGAGCCCATTTTGGCCACGCTGCGCAAATTGATTGCTGTAGTAGTGTATAACCAACATGAACATTGATGTACTCTTATTTTTTTAAGGCCGTTTTGTGTATATTTGTCCATCGTTTATACCGTGTAGTCCTTAACAACTGTTTCACAATGATGAATCCATACTGTGTAGTTCTTAATAAATCCTCGCATAATCAAATGTGATATGATGATAGTCACATCTTTCCATGCAAGATGGTTTTTGCAATCACTACATGGATAAATAATTTCAGTATTGAATCACAAAAAAAAAAATTAAGTATTATTATGCGTCCACATTGCATGCTTCTCTGCGGCTTCAAGAAATTTATCCACTTCAATACAGAAATCTGGCTCCCACCTTTTTGTACCATCCATCCAAGAGTTCTCGTAGTCCATCTTTTAGAACAACAATCAAAGAAAAAAAGTTAAAGGACAATATTCAGATATATATACAGGAATGTTTATTTCTCCACTTTGTTGATTACAATAAACAATTTTGATTATAACAACAATTAATATTTTACCCACTATCCTTCGTGCAAACTTAATCCCTTTTGTCAAACAAAAATTAATAAGAATGTAATTAGTAAAAAAACCAAACCCTAGTTCTAGATTTAGATGTAGATCAAATATCCATAAAACTAACTAATATTTCACTAAAATCAAGGAAGGACTAAATAAGGGTACCATTTGCTTCATAAATGGCTCAAGCACCATAGAAGAGAGAGAAAAATAAAACTCTAATTAAGCACCAACCCACCACTAAAACTTCAAAAAAAAATGTTTGGAATAGTATTTTGTTACCTTCTACAACCTCTCCACCAAATGAATTGAAATCAAAATCTTCCACCCTTAAAAGAGCAATTTTTAGGAGATGCCCGAGGCCTCCCTTCCTTTTCTTCTCAGGTAAGAGGGACTTACTCGAGGAGGAAGAAGGGGACTGCAATCCTTACTTTAGGGGCGACTGGTGAGTGAGTTGCCCCTACAAATTGATCCATTTCTACCAGCCGCCTCTACTGATGAATTTCTAGGGCAGTTGGTTTAGTGGGTCCTGAGCATACCACTGTAGGGGCGGCTGAGTGAGCCGCCCCCTACTAAAAAAGGAAGCTGTTGCTATAAATCATTCCTATAGTAGTGGAAGAAACTCATGATACTTCAACATACTCCTGGTACTGCATCTATGCAACTCCTATCTAGGAGCCTCACTTGATTATGTGAACCACAATAAGATTACCCTCAATATTTCACCACCATCTGATGTGCACAGATTTAGTTTTGGAAACAAAAAAAGTTCACATCAGATGGCATCTATGCAACTCCTATCTAGGAGCCTCACTTAATTGTTGTATACTTTGCTTCATGATTGGGCACTGCCATCTCTTTACCATCACTCTTTTTTTTTTTCTAAATGAGGGCAAGAGATTTGCCGTATTTTTATTAGAAGAGAAAAAGACAAATACAAAAGGTCACGAGGTGACCGCAACCCATACCACTTACAACCAATGAACACGATCATTTGTAAAAACAACCATCCGGTACAACCTTAGCCCAAAGAAAATAAAACAAACCGAGGAGGAAACACTCAAAGAGCCAAAAAGAGATCAAAGCGACTAAGGAATTAAACATCGCTAGCTGAGGTCGACTTTGCAATGTGAAATTGTTCAATCGATTCTTTGATCAACATTGCCACCTCTTCCGTAGTCGGCTCTTTTGCTGAAAAATTCTTCTATTTCGCTCATTCTAGACATTCCACTATAAGTAGATTACTAAGCCATCAGAGTCTTTACAAACTAATTTGTCCACTTAGCCTCAGAGCGCTTCTACCAAGAAAAATGGAGCCACCAGAAGGGACAGTATGTAGGGCATGCAAGTCTCCCCGCATAATGATCTTATCCTAGTCCTGCTCGGTGAAAGACCAATCTTTGCATAAGTATGTAGCTGTTGCAGGCTGCAGGTAACACAACCTGCAAATGGAATTCTCTATCCATCCCTTCTTGAATAGGTTGTCTACGGTTAGGATTTTTTGTGGAGGGTCCATGCAAAGAACCAGCATTTAGTCTCAGTTTTTGCTCTCTGGATTGGGTTGATCTTGAGCTTGTTTGTATCCCCAATAAATTGAATTAGATAATAAGCACTCTTATTTGTGTATTTTCCGTCTGAGGTCCAGCCCAAATGATTCCGTCTTCTCTCCCGGACTCTCTATGGGTATCAATGATTGCATAATATAGTTTGACAAATTTGTATGTCTCTGTCTGTGTTGTAATCAGGCAGACATGTCTAATCCATCTATTGTCAGTCAAAGCTTGTTGCACAGTCTAAGTTTTCCCTACGAACTTTGTGGAATAGAGCCAGAGCGATGATCCTAGGCTCTGAGCCCTCAATCCAGTTGGACTACCAAAACATGGTTTTACCCTTTTCCAGCTCTGATGATTTTTGATGCGTGAAACATGATCTCTGTCCGTGGTATTGCAAGGAATGTCGAGGCCCGACCATGCTCTATCCCCCCACCCCCCCACCCCCCCACCCCTTTGGTTTGCAAGTAGTCATCCAACGCACCAAGCAATGGCCATAGCTAACCTTTTCTGGCTCATCTTCTTTCTAGAGGAATGCATGTCTTATCCTATATATCAATCTTGTTTATGAGCCACTTTTGTGCTTGAAAAACAGTCAACTGGTAGATCGGTTGGGAATTAATTTTACCATCACTCTCAAAACTTACATATATATCAGGGTGATCGAGGGTCTGATTACTTGATGGCCAATTTTTTATTACTGGGAAAGTCAAATTTCTTTTTACATTCATTTGGTTTTTGGACTCGCTAGCATCGCGTCCAGACGGTGCCCACACAGGGAGAGAGCGGGCACCTAGCGCGTCCGGCTCGCGTGCGAGCACACCAGCAGTGGGCCCGTGTCGCCTTGGACATCACCCGTGCTGCCCGAATGTCGCCTGTGCCGCTGGCCGCTTCCCATGTGCAACACCTAATCTACTTTTGAAATATCCTGATGCAACAGTTACAACATACAAAAAAAAAGACCGACGAATGCAATATAAAAAAGACAGATGAAATACTTGAAACAAGTGTCTGAAACATTTGCGAAAACGTCTGAAATATATTTTAAAACCATTGCAAAATATGCAACATCCAGATGAAACACTTGTTAACATACGTATGAAACACCTAAAAACATATGCTTGCAACATGTATGTATATGCAACATTGAGATCTACTTTTGCAACATCCAGATAAAACACTTGCAACATGTATTTGGAACATATGAAACATTTAGAACATACACTTGAAACATACGGATTACAACATGTGCAATATCCCAATCTACTTTTGCAACATCGATACACAACACTTGCAACATATCTCTGAAGCATCTGAAACACTTGAAACATACTCTTTCAATATGCGCTAGTCAAGGGGATGTCAACGGCCTAGCATACACCGAGGCGCAAGTCTCCCCTTCCTATCGACGTACGAGGTTGATGGGGGCGCAAGCGCAGGCCTCCTAGGCACACGCGCATGCCTCCCTAGCCTCCCCTTGCGCGATGGGCGAGCTGGATGGTGGCGCGGACCGCAGAGCATCCAGGGTTGGGGCATGCGAGCATTCTGAGATGGGTGCGGGTGCAGCGCCGCCGCGCTAGAGAAGGCCGGGCGGGCAGGTGCGCTGCGGCGAGCGGCCCTGCGCAGCTGTGCTGGAGAAGACGAGCGATTTTTTTAGGGAGATACAGGGGTGGAGTGTGGGCGTGCTCTGAAGCAGCGAGCTGAGTGCAGGTGCGGCGGCCGCACCCTATCATTGCCTTTTGGTTTTCTACCGAAGTTTGCCAACATCTCATATTTGGCTAATCACATATATTTAGCAAATATATTTGTCCAAGCTTTGGCAATTTTGACTTGTCAAATCTACGGTAAAGCAAACTTTGGTAATAAATACAAGCAGGTCCCGAATATTCATATGTCTACGTCAAATTTTCTTGCCGTAGGATGACATCTATGAACTTAACTTTTTAAAAGAGTGAATATAATTTTTTTTATGTTCTTAATAGCAAATTAGGATGAACTCCGGTGAACATATATACGTTACGTGAAACAGGGGCTTCCCGCTCATATATATGTCGCTTTTCCAGCCGTCGCATGGTGGTGGAGTAGTCTGGTTATTTGCTTCATCGGCAAGCTAAATCAAACGCTTTGCTTAATACTGCACACTTGCAGACTGTTGGTTGATTTGCCTGCTGAACTTGGTGGAAACCTGCCCATGCTACATACCCTTCATTTGACTCTCCGACTGGAAACGGATGTTAGTATTTTCTGTTAGGGAGTTTCATTTGGGTTTCTTATGCAATTTAATCGATTGGCACATATATGTATTTTTGAACATGTGTCAATGTTTTTAAAAAGAAAGAAGAATTGAGTTTTATGGGCTATTGGCTCGATTTCTATGAGTTATGAAATTAAATATTTATAAAATACTAGAATGAAACTATGCATTGGGTTGTTTCATTTATTTTTTTATTTTTTATCTAATATGGTATTTTTAGAAACAATGCAATAAAACTCTTCTCTGAGAATGGTCTAATTATTCTAGCGGAGTACTCCCTCGGTTCTTTTTTTAAGTGTTGTTCACACATATCCATGAGTCAAAAGTACCCAACTTAACCAAATATACACAAGAGATTACTAATATTTATAATACATAGTAAGTACTATTAGATTAATTTTTAGATAAATTTTTATAATACACTTATTTAGAGATATAAATGTTAAAATTAAGAAAGTTTGATCAGCACCAAAGCCTAGATGACATTTAAAAAGGGACAGGAGGAAGTACGTGACATGCATGTCATGTCAAAATAGCTTACCATTTTGCTTGGTCAGTCTCAAAGACTAATGAATGGTTTATAGTACCTTAGAACGAGGCTCTAGTACAGTGCGCGCGTGTTTACAGGAGCGTCGAGTGTACGTACGTCTACACATATGAGCCCCTAATGCGTCTGTATCGTGTTTTGAAAGAAAGCTTAAGATTTTTTTTTCCAAAAAGAATTCATAATTAAAGTTAGTCAGCTTGTTAGCTCTCCTTATAAGCATAAAGACGACTAGTCGGATTCAAGCTTTTTACTATACAGCAGTGTATAACATGGTGGCGTGAAGTGTATTTCACACCCGTTTAGGAAAAAGACAAGGCAACTTACTCCTTTGTTTCTCTCTACGCAGATAACATCATACTCCGATCCCTCGGTATATATATAATTCTAACAAAGTACCATGTTAAAATATAGCAAACTTTAGAGACACACTAATAAGAAACGCACCTAAATTATATTGTTTCTCGGATAGAGGTAGTATTAATGTGCAACACATTATCTAAAAAGAAGTATTAATGCACAACATGATGCCGTTCAATTCGCGTCAGTTCATTTGACCGAGATGGGTAGCTTGTGATGTGGAAAAAGGCATTAATCAAGGTCATATTGTTGGTAAGAGGACCATGCATGATGCATGTATAGAGGGTCCTCTCGCATCAACTTGGCATGCGTTATAATTTGAGATCCAGATTGCATACACTAATACTTTTTGGGGGAAGAGCATGCAATAATAATTAAGCATTTCTCCTATATTTCAGGTGCCTGAATTTTAAGATGATTTCAGACAACACTCTTACACCACCAATTAGTACATATAAAAAAGTTTTTTTGTAGTACTGACTGATGCACGGGTGAAAATGGAACAAGGACACAAGGAGAGTACCGACCGGCAAGCGCCATCTAACTCTGAAGCGCTGCCTGAATTGCTTCTTCAGAGCACCGAGGTCGCCTGCCACGACGGGGCTTGTGCTTGCTGACTCTCTAGGTTTCTCTAACTAAAGTCATCGTCCTGCGGAACTTATTTTTCAAAGCACCGATTCAGAATTTTTCATCTGGAATCTTGGCGTGAGCAACGGCCATAAGATGAGCGAGTGTGCCGCTATGCTAGCATGCATGCCACTATTTCACTCACTACGCAGCTAGCGCGTGTAGCCAAGCTCGATTGGTCTTGTCTTCGAGATGAAGACGAACACTTACGTTCAAAAAAAAGAGATGAAGATGAACACCACTAGGGGTTTCTTGACTTTCTTGTGCGGGGTAGCTACCGCCGCGGCCTGCTTCGGCCTGCTCCTGCTGCATGTTCCGTGCCCCCGCAGCGTCTTGCCGGCAGAGCAAGAGCTCATCTTGGGTAGGAGTACTAACAGAACACACGCTGATCCCAGCACCAAAAAACCTGCCATGGTATGTGCACATTTGTCTCCAAAATTTATTCCGATCCTGTGTTACGTTCATCTCCAATCGGTCGATCATCTACACTGGATTCATTACCTTCATAGGTTTAATCAATTACCTTCTTTTATTTTTCTCTTAATAAACAGACCTCTGCTCCAGCTCCAGGTGATGAGAAGCTCCTGGAGCTGCTGCGGCGAGCGTCCATGGACGACCTTGACAAGACCGTCATACTAACCTTCGCGAGCCAAGCATGGACGGCGCCGGGGTCGCTCCTGGACCTCCTCCTCGAGAGCTTCCGCCAGGGCGTGGGCACGGAGCCCCTGCTGAAGCACCTGGTCATCATCGCCGACGGCGCCAAGGCATACGAGCAGTGCCAGCGCGTGCACCCGCTCTGCTACCACCTGCAACTGGAACCCGGCGGCGTCGACTACGTGGCGCAGCAGTCGTACATGGCCAAGGGTTACCTCGAGATCGTGTGGCGCAAGTTCCTGTCCCAGGCCCGGGTCCTCCAGCTCGGCTACAGCTTCGTCTTCACCGACATGGACATCATCTGGCTGCGGAACCCGCTGCTGCGCATCCCCATCGGCGTGGACCTGGCCATGTCGTGCGACAGGTACTACGGTAACCCCTACGACCTCGACAAGTGGGCCAACTCCGGGTTCATGTACATCAAGGCGAGCGCCAGGATGGTGGCGTTCTACGAGAGCTGGTACGAGGCGCGGCTGTCCTATCCGCGCACGCACGAGCAGTTCGTGTTCCAGAGGGTGAAGGACACGCTGCCGGCGAAGCACGGCATACGGGTGCAGTTCGTCGAAACGGCGTACCTCACCGGGTTCTGCCAGCTCAGAAAAGATTTTAACAAGGTGTGCACGGTGCATGCTAACTGCCTCGTGGGGCTCAAGTCCAAGCTGGAGAAGCTCACGGAAGTCTTCAACGAGTGGAAGGAGTTCAAGAAGAAGGCTGGTTTGCTAGGCAGCAACACTACCACTGCCCTAACTCACTGAACAATTAACACCTTCAGTGGCAGATTCATGAAAAACATAGTAGTTTAAATACATTCTCGTTAATTAAAACATAGATGAATAATTTAAAATACAGCATGAGCATAAGATGTAATTTTTCAATACCAAACTAATAGTTCATGTGTGACGCCACTTATTCTTCATGAGGAACAATGTAAACTACTAGATAGGCATGCAAGCTTCACTGCGCTGCTGTTCTGCCGGCTTTGCCGCACACGCTGATGATGACCGATAGCGGTGAGCTGCGTGTTGTGCGCGAGAGAGAATGGAAGAGAAGGCACGGACCAAATGGTCGGCTGATGATTTCACCAACAGGTAACGTGACCGCCTCATCCCCACGTGAAATAGAAGCAAGACCAACACCATATGTCCCTCTTCCATTCAGTTTTAGAGGTAGAGTGCTACGAAGACGCCGATCCTCCGGCAGTTATAGATTTACTAGAGGAGGTGGATATTTGGTTTGAACTAAAATCATAAACATTAGGTAAACTTATTAGTAACACAAGACAACTCTAATTTCTACTCTTGCTAAGCTAGGTGAAGGTTTGCAACCCAGGGTGAGATGCTAAGGGCATGTTTGGTTCCTTGTATCTGTCCCGGCCTGGCCCCCGGGATGCAGTTTTTGAGCGTTTGGATGCCTGGATGGGGTCGTCGGCTTGACCCTCGGCATGAAAGGTGCTCCCCCGAGCCTTGCTGTCGGGATACGAAAATGGATTCTGCTTCTTGGCAGCCTAGATCACGCAGGACGCGAGTGAGGGCTGGATGGCTAGAAAAATTGGCTCTCTGCATGCAGCGGGAGATGCGGGCACGTGGGAGAAGCTAGGGTTACCGCCACCCCTTTCATGCCATCTGCGTTATATCCTCACCGCCGCCCCTCTACCTATTCCATCCCTTGCACTCGCCCTCTAGCTCTCCCCGCTTCCTCGTGTCTTCCTCTTCCTACTCGTCTAGGTCCTACTAGTGCTAGCAAGTGATGCATCCTCTCTTCCTCATGCTCTAGATCCACGGTGTTTGAAGCTCGATTCTATCGAAGGCTAACCTTTCTCTTCTCCCTCTCCATTTTCCGCAGGTTTGAGATTTGATTCGTCAGGGTTTCGTGGAAAAAAGAGCAGGTAACCTGTAATCCCTCGCAGATCTAGTGTTGCTCCCTTTCCCCCATCGGTTTTTTGGGGTCCTAATGTATATGAGCATTTGTAGGGTCTGATATGTGCTGTTGTGTCCTCCTATATGCCACGGCAGCAGCGCAAGCACGACACTGGTTGCTAGGCCAAGCTGGCCTGGGCATGGTGGCTACTGTGTCGAGTCGGGTTTGATCTGGGCCAAAAATCCATGCTTCGTACTAGATACCAACCACGGGCCTTATGTACAACTATACCCCACAAATCCGCTACCAATATATGCGTGGGCACCTAGCCGGAGCTGCAAGCTGATGAAACATGGAGAGAAACTACTTAATTCCTACACTAGCGAAGCCAAAAAGCCTACCTGCACCTCGGGCTTGTTTGGTTGAGGACTATCTAGAGGTGCCTAGCCTAGGCATCACTCCCAGACGTTGGATTTTTCATGCCTGGAGTTGAGATGGATGCCTGACCACATCTGCCTCGCTTAGGGTCCCAACCAAACACACCCTAATGTATAGAGTGTGCTCCACCATTAGCCATGAGCATTATAGTCCACAAGATATTAATAGTCAAAAGTGTAGTCTTAAGGTTTCCAATTTAGTTATTTCAAAGAAAACAGAGACTTATGTGGACAACGTCCACGGCTCGTTGGAAGAGACCAAGAGAGGCATCTTCCTGCTAGTTATAGAACTATAAGTTGCCAAAATGTTATCAGCCCACATGTTCGGCTGTCATTAGCATATTTTTGTAAATGTATACATTTGTAGCTAAAAATAGTTGTATATGTTGGTCTTCAAAACCAATTAATTGGCAAAGTCATTCCTAAGTATAATGGTATTTATTTTGGTATGCATTAGTTGTCACACAATATGATGGAATACAGCTGTCGCCCGCATTTTTTAACGAATACAGGTGAGTCTTTGATGGCATGAAAAAGTAAGGCACTATAAATATTCACAGAGCATATAATTTTGTCACATAGCCATTGTTAACCTACCACTAGATAATAACCCTTGCCAAAGGCCCACTGTCAGTGATGCAACGGAAAACTACACCACTTACTATTTCCACGTTTCTCGGTATGCAAAGCATTTCTGCTACAGTATTGACGGAAGGTAGTCAGCACCTTAGCTTGAAGATTCCACTTTGATTGCATGAAAGAAAGACGCTACCAATATTAACAAGATGTACATTTAATTCAACCTTGTCATCATCGGCAACCAATTGGTGTACTGTAACCTTTAGTCGAAGCCCTAGTGTGTTGGATTTCAAGATCACAAAATCACAGCAATGATCAAATTTGGCTAGCGTAGAAGACGAATGCGCAAGAATAGACAGAGAAACGAACGGCAACTGCCGGATGGCAGTGCTATTTTTCACTGATGTAAGTTTTGAGTACAATGACGGATACAAATGAACCAAAGCGCTAACCTGCGCTATTACATCACAGCTACTTATACCAGCAGCTATTACACACAGTTGATTAAAAGAAAACTGCTAAACACGCGATACAAGACGCTCCGAAACACACATTCACCGCGAACTGCCGTTCCCGCTCAGGCTGTCTTCATTCAAACTTGTATTCTCCCGCCTGCTCCACTTCGCCACTTGACTGAATCAGCTCCCAGCATCAGCGTTGACAGGATTACACCAACATACTCCCCCTTAATCCTGACAAACACTAAGATCTCTAACCCCAAACAAGTGCCTCATCACTGTTAGCTTTCCTGCTTGCAGTGCCTTGGTCAGTGCATCTGCTTTCTGCTCGTCTGTGCACACTCTCTTCACAATGATCGGACCCCACTCTACACACTCTCTGATGAAGTGATATTTAATATCAATATGTTTGCTTCTCCCATGAAACACAGGGTTTTTCATCAAAGCAATTGCAGAGTTATTATCAACAAAGAGAGTCACTACTTTTGGTTTCTCTTTTGTGATCTCACTGATCAAAGTCCTCAACCACAATGCCTGCTTAGCTGCAGCAGTGGCTGCCATGAATTCTAACTCACAAGATGGCAGAGCTACAGACTTCTGTTTGTGAGAGCTACACACTCTCTGATGAAGTGATATTTAATATCAATATGTTTGCTTCTCCCATGAAACACAGGGTTTTTCATCAAAGCAATTGCAGAGTTATTATCAACAAAGAGAGTCACTACTTTTGGTTTCTCTTTTGTGATCTCACTGATCAAAGTCCTCAACCACAATGCCTGCTTAGCTGCAGCAGTGGCTGCCATGAATTCTAACTCACAAGATGGCAGAGCTACAGACTTCTGTTTGTGAGAGCACCAAGTTATCAGATTTTCATTCAAGTAGAATGCCATCCCACTTGTGCTTCTCCTCTCCACCACATCTGCACCCAGATCACTATCTGTGTAACCCACCAACTCTCCAGCACTCCCACCATGAACATACACCAGTCCAAAGTCAATTGTGCCTTTCAAGTACCTCATGATCTGTTTAACTGCATTGGTGTGCATCATTGTTGGCTTCTCCAAGAATTTGCTAGCTAGCCCAACTGAGTAAGAGAGATCAGGTCTGGAATGCAGCAGGTATCTCAAACATCCAATTGCCTTCCTGTACTCAGTTGCATCCACTCTTTTGCCTCCCTTGTCAGCATTTAACTTGCATCCAGGTTCCATTGGCAACTTAGTTGAATTGCACTCACTCATGCCAAACTGCACTAGAACCTTCTTAGCATAGCCTGATTGCTTCACAGTGATAAAATCCTCCTTTTGATCTACCTCAATTCCAAGGTAGTAGTACAATGGACCAATATCTATCATCTCAAATTTAGTCATCATTTGCTTCTTGAAATGATCAATTTCTCCTAGATTGCCTCCTGTCACAGTTAGATCATCTACATACACACGCAAGATGACTGCATTCTCTCCATCTCCTCTTGTGTAAACTGCTTGTTCACTCAAGCATCTCCTGAAATTTAGTTTCCTCAAAGTTCTGTCAAGTCTGACATTCCATGCCCTTGGAGCTTGTCTAAGACCATAAAGAGCTTTGCTCAACTTGAGTACACACTGCTCTTTGCCTTTCACTGTATAACCTTCTGGCTGTGAAACATACACTTCCTCCTCTAATTCACCATGCAAAAATGCAGACTTAACATCTAGGTGATGTATTTTCCAACTATGATTAGCTGCAAATCCCAACAGTAATCTCATTGTATCAAGTTTGGTAACGAGAGCAAATACTTCTTCAAAGTCGACACCATGCTTCTGCACATACCCCTTCACAACCAATCTGGCTTTGTGCTTTATCACCTCTCCTTTTGAATTTCTTTTCAGTTTAAACACCCAATTTAAGCCAATGGGCTTTTTCCTAGCAGGTGGCTTAACCGGCTCCCAAGTTTTATTTTTCTCAATGGACTGCATCTCCTTGTCCATTGCATCAATCCAGTCCTGACTCTCTGCTGCTTCTCTGAAACAGGATGGTTCCTCAATTTCTGCTTGAAGAGCTTCAACATTCTCATCCATCAACTTAACCTCCGCAGAATCATCATAGATCTCATTCAAGTTTCTGAACCTATGTGGTCCACTATCACGATCAATGGTGTCATCAACATCCATGTTAACATGATCCCAACCTGAATTCTGTGGTGTTATAGACTCTGCCTTTGTTGCTGGATTCTAAACCGTAACTGATTGACTATTAGTTGCTCCCATCCCGAGACTGCCTCCTGCTACAGATTGCATGCCACCACTAGCTGCTCTCACTGTCTCCTGACTATCCTGAGGAGTGCTACCTTCACCAACATATCTCATAGCACTAGAGAAGAATTGACCATCCCCCTCTTCTTCGATTTCTGAAAAATCTCTATTTTCTGTAGCTTCCCAGCACCACTTCACTGATTCCTCAAACACAACATCTATACTTACAACAATTTTGTTGCTAAGAGGGTTGTACATTCTGTTTGCTTTGCTGCCTTCTTCAATACCAAAGTAAACCATTGGTATACTCGTATCATCAAGCTTTTTTCAGGTGTGTTCCCACTACCTTCACATGACCTCTACACCCAAAAACTCTCAAGTGACCCAGATGAGTTTTTCTACCATTCCACCCTTTATATGGTGTTCTATCTCTCATTGATTTAGTTGGCAGTCTATTCAATAAGTATACTGAATGCCTCACAGCTTCTGCCCAAAATCTCCCTGGGATCTCCATGCTTTTCAACAGAGCACTTGCCATCTCCATCATAGACCTGTTCTTCCTTTCTACAACACTATTTTGCTGTGGTGTGTAGGGTGTAGTAAACTGATGCTTGATCCTAGCTTGCTCACATACACCTTGAAATGATCTAGCAAGAAACTCCCCACCCCCATCTGACCTGAGAATCTTGATGTGCTATCCAGTGCCATCCTCAGCCTCAGCTTTGAATTTCACAAAAGCATCTACAACTTGGTCTTTTGTCTTTAACATGTACACAGTGCTCCACCTAGTGCAGTCATCCACCAACAACATAAAATATTTGTTGCCTGTAGCAGTAGGTGATGTGATGGGCCCACACAAATGCATATGTACTAGTTGAAGTGGCTCTTTTGCTCTCCACAATGCTTAATGAGGAAAAGGCTTCTTAGTCTGTTTAGCTGCTAAACAAGCCTGACAGACCTGATCTAGATGCTGAATCAGTGGTACCCCCCAACCATCTCCGTCAACAATCTTCTTTAGTGCATGGAAATTAGCATGTCCAAGCCTGCCATGCCACAACCATGCATCATCAGCTATACTGCTTAACAAGCAAGTAGGTTCCATAGGCACCATTTCAATCTTGTACAAACGGTTTGTAGTTCTCTTAACTTTCATGATCAATTTCCAAGGCTTTTTCTCTGACACCTCAATCACATCATCATCTATGACAACTAGCTCGGTGCCCAATCTCAGCAAGTTGACCCAAACTAATCAAGTTACTTCTCAATTTAGGAATAAAATAGACATCTCTAAGCACGCATTGATCACCCGTTCTACCCTGACACAAGATTGAACCTTTTTCCCATAACCTCTACTGAAGAACCATCACCAAACCATACCTTGCCTATAATAGCTTGATCGATGTCCCTGAATTTCAGCTGATCTCCTGTCATGTGAATGCTGGCGCCGTTATCCAGGTACCAGACATCACTGGTAGGCCCCTCCTCACCATTGAAGTGAAGCTCTGGCTACTACTGGATTCAGGTTCTTTGCTGAGTGTTTAAGGCACTCGGCAAAGGCTAGATTGCACTCGGCAAAGCCTTTGCTGAGTGCGACACTCGGCAAAGAACACATGGCAAAAAATTGATCGGCAAAGCCCTCTTTGCCGAGTGTCCCGGGGACACTCGGCAAAGAAAAGCAACCGTCACGGCGCCGTTCCCGTTGACTGTCACTTTGCCGAGTGCCAACCCTGCAGGCACTCGGCAAAGATTTTTTATTTTTTTTTAAAAAAATTCTTTGCCGAGTGCCAACCCTTCAGGCACTCGGCAAAGAGTTTTTTTTTACAAAATTTCTTTGCTGACTGCCAACCTTCTGGCACTCGGCAAAGTTTTTTTTTATTTTTTTTAAAAATTTTTTTGCCGAGTGCCCCCTATCCGGCACTCGGCAAAGTTTGATTTTTTTTATTTCTTTGCCGAGTGCCCACTGCCCGGCACTCGGCAAAGTTTGATTTTTTTTTAAAAAAATTCCTTTGCCGAGTGCCCACTGCCCGGCACTCGACAAAGTTTGATTTTTTTTAAAAATTTCTTTGCCGAGTGCCCTCAGTTCGACACTTGGCAAAGTTTAATTTTTTTTTAAATTTCTTTGCCGAGTGCCATGGTCACAGCACTCGGCAAAGCTGGAAAAATGGTTTTCTGGACACCAATTTTTTTAGCTTTGCCGAGTGCTGTGACCATTGCACTCGGCAAAGGGGTCATTTGCCGAGTGCAACACTCAACAAAGTGATCCAAAACTGTAATTTTTAATTTTTTTACATTACATCATGACAAATAAATTCATACAAACATATATCATATATATATATCATCCATCACATATATATCTCATCCATCCACACATCCATCCACACATATCACATCCATCACAATATATATCACATATATAATAATAAGTGCTCAAGTCCATCCAAATAAATACACAAATCCATCAAAGTCCACAAGTGCATCACAAGTATATCACAAAGTGAACAACAAATGAAAAAAATACAACATGCACTCATCTCGGCCAAGGCGACTGTGGTGAAGGCCCAGCTCCATCATTCGGAGGTGTATGAGGTAGATTATTCGAACCACCATCAGATGGAGACAGCACAAAGGAGAAAAGATTGCATGTGAGACAAGATTATTTAGATAGCTAATCTAGGAAGATAGAGGCCATACAAGCAAAGCAAAAGCGAAAGTAAAAAACTTTCATACTCACAGGAGTAGCTGTAGCTGCAGGACGCGGAGGCGAAGGTGGAACCAACAGCCCAGGTGGCAGAGAGAAGCCCACACGTTGCCCAAGTCCTTGTAGGAACTCCGTAATGTCCGTCAGCCTCTGCGCCTGGGCCTGCCGCTCGGCCCGCTTAGCCTCCAGCTGGGCCGCCATCCTCTGCTGCCCGGCCTCCAGCTCCTGACGTTGCCTCATTTCTTGTTCCAGCCGGGCCTGCAATATTTCACTCCAATATTTCAGTAATGCAAAGCTAATTAAGGTGTGTAAAGATCAATGTATGACGACTAAAATAGAAATAACCTCGAGTGCGTCGACCCGGTGCTGTGCAGCGGTCGACCGTGTGTGAATGGCCGGGCTCTTGCTCGTGCTCCGTGCTCGGATCTTGGAGAGAGAGGGAGTAGATGCCGTGTCGATGATGCCGTCGCCAAGCCAGAACCGCCCATGCTTCTTGCCTTGCCCCGCCCTCATGACAGCCTCTCCATCGAAGTCTTGCATGCTCGGATCGTGGTCTGACCCATGGAGCGACCTCGCCACCTCAGTGTACTCACTGATGCGGGAGTGGACGCTCGGGTTCGTGTATGCCTCGGGCGGGTCCTCCAGGTTGAAGGAGACATCGGACGTCGCCTTGCCCTTGTGGGCCATACACCATGCCTGGAAGTCCGAGCAAGTCTGGCCACTATGTGACGCCGACTGGGAGAAAGACAACACGATGATTAGAAATAGGCAGAACTGAGTGTCACAATAGATAAATGAATTCGCGTACCTATGCTTGTTTATATCCGGCGAGGTTGTGGCTGCCTTGATGGTGTGCTGGACCTTGCATCTGCAAACGACGGTCCCGGGCATCCCTGTGCATCTTGAGGTACTCCTCCGTGAACCACCTGTCCACCATCATCGCCCAGCACTCGGGATACGCTTGGCACCACCCGCGGATGCGTAGATGAGGTTAGTTTTCATGCTGTACTCCTATCTGAGACAGAATTTCGGCAGCACCTCCCCGCTGTTCTCCAGATACACGTCCTGCCAAAGAAGAGTGCGTATCCGGAGAACCACAGGGAGGTGATGCCGAAACTCTGTCTCGGACCGGAGCAGACCATGGAAACTAACCCATCTATGCATCCGCGGGCTGTCTAAAAAACGTGGACAATCCAAAATAGATACGGTCATAGATATGCAAAGATCTGCATACCTCCAACCGTATCTCTTTCGAACGGGAGACGCCTAACTAGGTTACGTGATCTACGACCATGATACGGAAAGAGGGGTTATACCTAGGGTGGCGACGGAGTTAGGCTAGTGGGGCCATGGCGGGTCCGTGCAGTGGCGAGGCGGCGTGGTGCAGGCAGACCGGCACGGCGACGGGAACTCCAACTCGGCTCTGACGAGAACACCAGATACTGTCATTTAAAAAAAATCGGCAGAACCTCCCCTGCACGGTGAGGTTTCCAAAACCTGCAAAAAACAGCGGCACGATGGCCGACAAGCAATGTCTCAAGAGAAGCCATGTAATTTGGATATCAATCCATGCAGAAGAATATATTCAAGTAGTACCACTACTTCTACTACTACTTCCACTATTGCTACTACTACTACCACTACTTCTACTACTACTACCACTAATTCTACTACTACTACTACCACTAGTTGTACTACTACTACCACTACTTCTAATACTACTACTACCACTAGCACTACTAGTACAACTAATACTATTACAACTATCACTACCATGACAACAAAAAGAGAGAAGGCATACCTGACGGGCGCCAGGGGTAGGGGCGGGCGGCATCGTAGAGATGTCCTGGTTTGTAAGCATCGTACGTGACAACGTGTACGAAACCTTCTGAATTTTTTATCATAGCCTCCACATATGATATCACGACATCTCAACAAGTTTCATGATTTCCGAACTTCGTTTGCTTTTTATAGAATTTAAAAACACTTCGCACGCAAGTTCGCGGTCATGTTTCGTGAACAAGATGTCCAAAATTTCGGGTCCGTTCCTGGATACGGCCTCACACTACACTCAGTAACATGACTATCATTTTTTGAATCATTAAATTCTATTATTCGTACCACGTGCAGTTCAAAATTATATTTTTCGAAAAAATTCAAGTAAATGAAATAAAGTAACTAAATATATCAAAAAGCCATAAAAATCCCCAAATTCTAACTAGGAGTTCCTGGTGCTTTAAAAGGGCTGCACAAAAAATTTGGAGGTCACAAACAAAAAAAAAATTTGCCGAGTGCCGGGCCATGGCACTCGGCAAAGGGGGTCTTTGCCGAGTGCCACGAATAAGGCACTCGGCAAAGAGGGCTCTGATTTTTTTTAAAAAATTTCCTCTTTGCCGAGTGCCGTGCTAAGGGTACTCGGCAAAGTATTTTTTTTAAAAAAATTTAAAAAAATCTTTGCCGAGTGCCGTGCCAGGGCACTCGGCAAAGTATTTTTTTAAAAAAAATTGTCAAGTACCAGATCTGGGACACTCGGCAAAGAAATTTAAATAAATAAATAAATAAATCTTTGCCGAGTGCCAGATCTGGGACACTCGGCAAAGAAATTTTTAAAAAATAAAATAAAATCTTTGCCGAGTGCCTAACAGCAGTCACTCGGCAAAGAAGGACGTGGCGGAACACCGTTACGCGGGTCATCCTATACCGAGTGCCGCGCTTTTGCCGAGAGTCTGGCACTCAGCAAAGAAGTCTTTTGCCAAGTGCCCGGCACTCGGCAAAGAAGTCTTTTGCCAAGTGCCCGGCACTCGGCAAAGAACTCTTTGCCGAGTGCAGCACTCGGCAAAGAAGGTCTTTGCCGAGTGCCCGATTTTTGACACTCGGCAAAGAATTTTGCACTCGGCAAAGTCTCTGTTTCCAGTAGTGGGCGTCACCTTCTTCTCCTCCAAATACACCTCTGAATAGAAGCTTCTTGGCAGTGGGTGCTCAAGCAGTCCCGATTCAATCATTTCCGTGAGCAACACCGACGACTCTGTCTCCACCACGTTCACATGGTGCGCCTCCTCCTCCTCCTTCTCCCCCGGACACCGGTTGGCGTAGTGCCTATAATGATGGCACTTGAAGCACTTGATGTAACTCTTGTCATGCTTTCCCATGCTGTCCTTCGCCACATCGCCTTGACTGCCGCGACCTCCATGACCCCACCACGGCCTCTTCCCCGACCACGACTGTCGCCAACTTCTTCTGGCAGGCATTCCACTCGGCCTGAGTGAGCAACAACTATCCGCTGTTAGAGAGTGCTCCCCCAGCTCCCCACTTGGTACGCTGCTCGAATGCCTTCAGTCGACCGTATGCCTCCTCAAATGGCAGTTTCTTCAAATCATAAAACTGCTCGATCCTGGCGATCACATTGATGAACCTCTCTGGCACGGTGTCGAACATTTTCTTCACCAGTGCCACGTCATCCAGTGTGCCGCCGAGGTTGCCTTACTTGACAGACATCCCCGTCAATCTCCTGACATACTGATCGAGCGGTTCATCATCCTTCATCCACATCGCATTGAACTTGCTCTTCAGAGTCTGTAACCACGCCTCCTTGACTCGATCGCCCCAACAAATATCACCTTCAGTGAATCCCACACCTCCTTGCCTATCTTCTTCGTTGCCACTTGCATCAGGGAGACAGTACAGCCAGTGCGCCCTCCCCTTCTTGTCTTTCACCGCCGCCGCTGGCACCGCCGTCGCACCTTGCTCGGACGACTCCCCGGATGGCTCCATGATCTCCCACACTCCTTGGTCCTCCATGATCGTCTGGACATGGATACTCCAACTAGTGTAGTTGGTTGCCGTCAAAGATGCATAGGTGATCTGCCCATCACCACTGCCTCCGCCGCCAGCGCCACCGCTACCCCGGTCACCCTTGGCGTGGATCAAGCAAGTTTTTGCATGTGATTAGTGGCTCCAATACCAGATGTTGGATTTCAGGATCACAAAATCACAGCAATGATCAAATTTGGCTAGCCTAGAACAAGAATGCGCAAGAACAGTCGGAGAGACGAACGGCTACTGCCACATGGCAGTGCTATTTTTCACTAATGTAAGTTTTGAGTACAATGACGGATACAAATGAACCAAAGCGCTAACCTGCACTATTACATCATAGCTACTTATACCAGGAGCTATTACACACAGTTGATTAAAATAAAATTGCTAAACACTCGATACAAGACGCCCCGAAACACACATTCAGAAACTGACACCTAGTGGGGGCGGTCACCGCGAACTACCGTTCCCGCTCAGGCTGTCTTCATTCAAACTTGAATTCTCCTGCCTGCTCCACTTCGCCACTTCACTGAATCAGATCCCAGCGTCAATGTTGACAGGATTACACCAACGTAGTGTCAGTGACGATAGACCACTTACCTGAGCATGTTTCTAGGTACGTATAGCATCTACCCTAGAGAGTGGTAATAGAAGCCACCCACCACCCTGGCTCCAAGCCTTCCGTCATCCCACTTTAAACACCACCTAAGAGTATACTGGAGTTCAAAGCACACGGTTACACACAACCATCGATCCACCCTGGCTCCTTAAAAGCCACTCAAGATCACAGCTCGAGGCATAGTACACAACAGTAGCACGCACTTGCTACTTTTCTCACTCGCATCGTCTCGACCACAAGAAGCCTGTCCCTGGTGGCGGCTGTCGTGTGGAACGCTATCGGTGGTCGTGGCGTCCTTAGTGCCTGTTGCGGCCAACGAGGAAGGAGAAGCGGTGATGGCCCTACGCCGGGGCGTGACGGACCCTGACGGCGTGCTCGCGAGCTACGATGACAACCGCGTCGACCGTATGTGAGTGTGTGATCTGTTTTGCTGAACAGGTTGGGCTTGCTCCTTGTTTGTATAGATCAGGCCACGCTAGCATACGGCCCACTAAGTGGCGAAACGATTGTGTTCGGCTACACAGATAACATATTTGTTATTTATTTATTTATTGAATTTTAATAACATGATAATTTCTTATGTTGATGGATAGCGACCTTCTTAACATGAGATTGTCCGGACCTCTGGCGCCCGAGCTGGGGAGACTAGAGCAGCTGCAATACATGTATGCTCTTCGTTCCAATCCACATGGGCTCTGAACTGAAATTTTCTTGCCCTGCTTTATCCATGTCACAGCTTCTACCTAACTCTCCGTCACTTTTGGCACCTGAGCAGGGAAATGAACGGTAACAGTCTGCAGGGCCCGATCCCGTCAGTGTTTGGCAAGCTGAAGAACCTGATCAGCATGGACCTATACAACAATGACCTTTCAGGACCCCTACCAACAACCCTTGGGAACCTGAAGTCCCTGAAGTTCCTGTGAGTAACTGTTTCTAAATTCAGCTCATGTACCACCCCCTCCCAACACGTGCAATGCATGAACCACTAAACGTTTGAACTGAACGTGGCTTGGCAGGCGTATGGACCACAGTCGCCTGACAGGACCGATCCCCAGGGAGCTGTCTGGACTGCCCAACCTTGGAACTGTGTAAGCCGGTGTTCTCAGATCACATCTCACTCTGTGTTCTCTGTCTCTCTCTCACCATTTATCTATGCACACCGTGGCTTGCATGCATGTCGTAACAACACTGTTCTTGTTCCTTCCCGTTGCAGGGATTTCCCAAGCAATGACTTCTGCGGCACGATCCCGACCACAGACATCGCAACCATGTTCAAAAGCTTCCCCTCACCAGGTAGGAACAGATACCTTCCTCCATGACAAACATCGCAACCATGTTCAAAAGCTAGCTTGGCTCTGGATCCTAACGGTGCCTGTATCATGTTCCATTGTAGCTTTTCCAACAACCCGCGACTGAAGTTAGGGCCAGGCGAGTATGACGCCAACTGCTAGGCGGTGGCCAGCGGTATGAACAATAATGGAGACGTGCGCAGAGTAGTGTGTAGAGCTAGATAGGGCAAAGGCCTGGCCCTCGCCGTAACGCCCCTCCGATGGTGCTCTCGCCGCTATTGCAATGGTTTGTTTTGCATTGTGTGCTGAAAAACCAGCGTGAGCACGGGGCGCCGACCGCCTCTGTTGGGCTTGTCCTCGCCGTAGCCGGCAACCGTCACGAGATCGTTCCAGTCTACCGCCTGGCCCTGAGAAAGAAACGCGCCGACGTGTAGCGTGTTGTGCTACGTAGAGGCTTGACGCGGGCACGGTACGATCCACCGTCCTTACGATCGAAGGAGAACGGACTGTTAAAAATCTTCTGAAAGGCAGCGGAGATCAGGCAACAGCTTGAAAGGTCCTAATGGCTAGAGGGGGATGAATAGCCTATTAAAAATTTCTATAACAACACTTAACAAACCGGTTATATAATTATGAGGCAAAGCAAGTATTGCGCTAGCCTCCTAAAATAGCAAGCCACCTACTACAATTCTAGTTTATATAGTTTCTATCCACACAATAGCTATGACACTACACTAAGTTAGTGTGCTCTCAAAAGCTAACTAAAAAGCCACACTAACCAAACTAACAAGCTCTCACAACTAGCTACACTAAAGAGCTTGACAACTAGTTTACTGTAATGTTAAGAGAGTGAGCAAGAAGGTTATACCGCCGTGTTGAGGAAGGAGCCAATCAATCACAAGAATGAATAACAATGAAAACCAATCACCTCGAAATCAAATGATGACAGAATGATTTTTTACCGAGATTCACTTGCTTGCCGGCAAGCTAGTCCTCGTTGTGGCGATTTACTCACTTGGAGGTTCACGAGCTAATTGCCATCACACGCCAAACCCTCAATAGGGTGCCACACAACCAACACAAGATGAGAATCACACAAGCCACGAGCAATCCACTAGAGTACCTTTTGGCTCTCCGTCGGGGAAAGATCAAGAACTCCTCACAATCACCACGATCGGAGCCGGAGACAATCACCTCTCTTTGCTCGACGATCCTCGCTGATCCAAGCCGTCTAGGTGGCAGCAACCACCAAGAGTAACAAGTGAATCCCGCAGCGAAACACGAACACCAAGTGCCTCTAGATGCAAACACTCAAGCAATACACTTGGATTCTCTCCCAATCTCACAAAGATGATGAATCAATGAAGGAGATGAGTGGGAGGGCTTTGGCTAAGCTCACAAGGTTGCTATGTCAATGCAAATGACCAAGAGAGTGAGCTTGAGCCGGCCATGAGGCTTAAATAGAAGCCCCCATGAAATAGAGCCGTTGTACCCCTTCACTGGGCAAAACACGGGGTGATCAGACGCTCCGGTCATATTGACCGGACGCTGGACCTCAGCGTCTGGTCACGTGATGCATGCCACATGTCCCCTTTCTTCAAATGTTGATCGCCCGATCTCAACGGTCAAGTGATGACCGGACGCAGCAACTCAAAGTGACCGGACGCTGAACCCTAGCGTCCGGTCATTTCCAGTAAGCATCTAGAGACAACTTTTCACGACCGGATGCATCCGGTCATGCTTGACCAGACTCACCCAGCATGACCGGACTCACCCAGCGTCCAGTCACACGGTGACTCCCCTGTGCATGACCATGTCAGTGTGACCGGACACAGCCAGCCAGCGTTCGATCATTTCAGCGCCAGCGTCCGGCCGACGACGGACGCTGTGCTTCTTCTGCTGCTACTGATCGGACGCGCCGGTCCTTCAGAGACCAGTGTCCGGTCACTTATAGTGACCTTCGACTTTTCTATCTAGGGTGCCGGTGGCACCGTCGGACTGTCCGCACTCTACGGGTGGACACTCCGCCTATGAAGTTCCTAACCCTTGCTCAAATGTGCCAACTACCAAGTGTATCACCTTGTGCACATATGTTAGCATATTTTCACAAACATTTTCAAGGGTGTTAGCACTCCACTAGATCCTAAATGCATATGCAATGAATTAGAGCATCTAGTGGCACTTTGATAACCGCATTCCAATACGAGTTTCACCCCTCTTAATAGTACGGCTATCGAACCTAAATTTGATCACACTCTCTAAGTGTCTTGATTACCAAAACAAAATAACTCCTACCATTTATACCTTTGCCTTGAGTCTTTTGTTTTTCTCTTTCTTCTTTTCAAGTCCAAGCACTTGATCATCACCATGGCATCACCATCATCATGTCATGATCTTCATTTGCTTCACCACTTGGCATGTGCTACCTATCTTATGATCACTTGATAAACTAGGTTAGCACTTAGGGTTTCATCAATTTACCAAAACCAAACTAGAGCTTTCACAGCTGGTTGTTCTGCAAGCTGAAATACAAAGCATGCAACCCACCCAGCCTCCTTCTAGCACACCCAACCAGCCCCATTCAGCAAATCAAAGCCAACCTAACCCTTCACCAGTAATGGCCACCCAACCAACCTTCGGCACCCCTTATATGTTACCATCAGTCCATAGAACCGTAGACTCCAAATCCCCATTGTCCGAAGGAATCCAAAACTCACCCTGGCCCTCTTCCTATAAACCCATTACCCTACTCAAATTCAATGGGAGATCCGATCCGCTCTAGTTCATCATGAGGTTCGAGGCAGCTATAGCCTCCGTAGGCGGGAATGACAATGTCTTGGCCAAGTCATTTGTTATTGCAGCCGAAGGTGATGCATTAGCATGGTACTTAATGTTAAGGCCAAGTTCAGTAGGAGGACCTCCGTGACAAGATCATCTCTAACTTTAGGGCTGGATATCGAGCCAGCTCGGCTTGGCTCGGTCTAGGTCGAGCTGGCTCGTTAGGCTAACGAGCCAGCTCGGCTTGTTAGCGAGCTCGAGCTGGCTCGTTTAGCTCGCGACCTACTACAAAAACAAATAGGACACACATGTTTATAATGTTTATGCTGCATTAATTCCAGAAGGTCAGGTCTATTATTATGCAACTATACATGATTAATATACATCAGGTTCATCAAAAGTATCAACCATGCAACATAGTTGGTCCATGCATGATCCTTGTAGTTCCAGCATAGTTACTAGTTGCTTGCCACCATAGACTTAGGAAAGTCCACAAATTCAATATTAGCATCATCATCTTCTCCCTAGAAAATAATCCATAAATCAATATTTAAGTACCACGACAATTATAAAATCAAAATCCATACGAAACAGCTAAAAATAAGGAATGCATACCAAAAAAATAGGTTGACATTTCTACGTGAGCATCAACATCTTTTGGATTCATGGTCGTGGGCTGATAGACCTCAGCTCGTTTCAGCTCGTGAGCAGCTCGCGAGCGGGCTCATTAAAATAGTGAGCTAGACTTCCAGCTCAACTCATGAAAAAGTTAAAACGAGCCAAGCTGAGCCGAGCCGAGCCGAGCTGACCACGAGTCGATTGAGTTGGCGAGCCATGAGTATTTTGTCTAGCCCTAGCTAACTTCAAGGGGTTCACCACCAAATCCTTGACGTCAATGGACTTATTTTGGTGCAAACAAAATCAAGGTGAAGCCCTAAGGGATTATTTTCATAGATTCGCGCATCTTAAAGCAAAGGCACCAAATGTCCCAAAGGATATGGTAATCGAGGCCACAATTAAAGGTCTCTAGATCAGAGCCTTTGCAGCTCATCTAGCTCTAAAGAAGCCAAGCACCATAGAAGAACTATACAGTGAGTTTGAGAAGTATTATAGGTCAGATAACGACCTTCACAGAAGGCTGGAAGAGCAAAATCAGAACAACCAGTACCAAAAGAGTAGCAGGAATGCTTAGAGGGGCAATTGAAGCCAAGGCCAGTCACAATCTTAGCAAGTGTTAGATCAACAAGTTTTTTTATATAGAGCAGCAAGGGAACAGCCAGCAACAGCAGTAGATGCCGAAGGCAGCCCCAAACAAAGCACCACAGAAGTAGTACGAAGGTAAGAAATACAATCAATGGAAGAACTAGAATAAAAATAAGGAACCAAGACAGCGAAGGCAGTATTTTTTCTTTCATGGAGAGAACAAAGGGCACATCACCAGAGATTGCACAGATGTGAAGGAAACTCAAGAGAGGATAAAGAATAGGACAAACCCTCAACCTCCACCACAACAACTGGCTAGAGAAGTCAACCATACCTTCGCTGCACCTTCGCAGCAGCCATATTGCCTAATCTACCCAAGTCTTAACTCTAATCAAATCCACCCATCCACCTTAGCAGCCACATACTACCCTAACTTTCTACCTGCATGGCAACCAAGCACCCAATAGCAAGGGCAGGCCAGTAATCAGTGTGCAGAAGCCAACCTCACCTATATAAATCTAAGGCCTTCGCACATAACATTCATTGAGACAAACCAACCAGCCCAAATTCACAACAGATAGATCGAAGCACTACCTCCGCCTCCACTACCACCATAGCTAACCATGCCAAAAAATGAACCCAACTCAGAAAACCAAATCAACCCCCCACACCTCTACCTACGATAGGCACGATATTACCAATAGCCGGAGGCTCCTCAATGGATTTCTAGACAAAGAAGCAAAAGAAAGATCATCTCAGGCTTGTCAACAACGTAGACGTCCAAGGCCCAGTACGCTGCATAGACTGGTTAAAGACACCCATCACATTCTCAGAACATGACCTCCAGTTGGAAAGCTATCCCCATACTGATGCCATGGTGATCAAGGCCAACATAGCAGACTGGGAAATTAACAAGGTTCTGATAGACTCCGGAAGCTCCGTAGACATCATCTTTGTTAATGCCTTCGATCAAATGAAGTTGAGCAGAAGCCAGTTGCAGCCTTCGGATTCCCCACTAATTGGGTTCAGAGGAAAGAAAATCGATGCTCTAGGAAAAATATCCCTGTCGGTGTCCTTCAGAGGCCAAGAGAATGCAAGAACAGAATATGTAACCTTCGATGTGGTAGACCTTTACTACCCATACAATGCTATCTTCGGCAGAGGGCTTGCAATTGCAAACAAGTTTAATGCAGCTATCCATATGTGCTACTTATTATGTATGAAAATGCCAACCGTACATGGTACTATAATAGTCCATGGCGGTCAAAAGGAGGCACGGAACATAGAAAGAGCCATCTACAAATCGCAGCGCAACATCAACTCTATCGAGTTGGCCAAGAGCAACGCTCCAGAGCCTTCGGATATGTCGAAGGGCAAAATAGATCTAAAGGATCAAGAAGAAACAAAATCAATCCCGTTGGAAAACGTAGTTCCAGATAGAAAAATTATTATCGGAGGCAACCTTTCACACTACTACAAAAAGCATTTCTAGGGGCGGTTTGACAAGCCGCCCCTACCGAACCGTCTCTACAAATCATGCATTTGTAAGGGTGGTTCCTAGGCCACCCCTACAAATCGATTTGTAGGGGCGGCTCGTATTACCAGCCGCCCCTACAAATCGATTGGTAGGGGCGGCTCATATTACCAGCCGCCCCTATAAATCAATTTGTAGGGGCGGCTATAGTACCAACCGCCCCTACAAATACCTGTTGTAGGGGCGGTTCAATCTAGAACCGCCCCTACAGTATGTTTTCCCGCAAAAAAAATTCAAATTTACAATTCAAAATCGTGTTGCCGAACGTCCCGCGACCAACGTTCCGAACCGCGTTCGTGTTGCTGAACGCTCCGAGACCAACATTCCGAACCGCGTTCGCATTGCTGAACGCTCCGCGACCAACGTTCGTGTTGCCGAACGCCCCACGACCAACGTTCCGAACCACGTTCGCGTTGCCGAACGCCCCGCGACCGTGACTACAAGCTCAAGAGTATTATATAAACTAAAATTACAAGTCCAATTCACAAGAATATATACAATCCATCATTAAATATATAAATTCCATACACATTGTTATCAACGTCCTAGAGTTAGCCTTTAGTCTCACGAAGGTGTTGGTACTGAGGATTTGTACCTAAGTCAGACTCTCGGTCATGGTAGGCTCCTCTTACGTGTACAATCTGGTCCAATATGAAGTTGCAAAGGTCGCCGACGAGCTCTAAGAGTTGGTCATCCTTGTATGAGTCTCTTTTCATTCCTTTCTCTTCTCCTACTACAAGAGAACAAGTTTCGGTTTAGTATTTCATACCATGTATGAAGTTTTTATACTACGGGTGAAGAGGTTCAAACTTACCCTTAAGGGGTGTCTCCTGTAGGCACCGGTGTTACTCATCATAGAACATATATAGTATCCACAATGTACACTCCCAGGCTTCTGCTTGTGGCACTGTATGTTTTGCATATGAAAATGTTAAGTAATGCTTTTGACAGCCATGTATCGGAGTACTAAAGAAGTAAGTTACACTTACCGCACATAGTGTTTTTATAGCTAGCTTTTCCTTTCTTGCTGGATCATGCCTTCCGTGATGATTAGTGACATAGAACCTAAATGCCCTATTCAAATTATTTTAGCAAACACAACTTGTTAGAATCCAAAAGTAAACATTACAAGTACGCATACAAACATATAAGCTAATGAGGATTGTCGATATGTATACGTCTTGAGAATTGATATGAAGTCTTTGTATGTCATCGGGTCCCTATCTATTGAATCAAAGACCCATGCCATGCTCCTCCCGACATCGACGACTATACAAATCCAATGGTTGCTGCATGGATTTAATCATAGAACATCGACGGCTATACAAATCGATGGCTATTCATTATTAGCACCACCTTCGTCGTTACCATCCCAACCACCAGCATCACCACCTTGTTCATTACCAAACTCAAAACCCATTCGTGCATCAAGCTCTGCTGAATATTGGGACAGGGATTCTATGGTTTCGTCGTCATATTCCTCCTCATCCTCGTCATTAACAATAACCGTTTCACCATGATGAATCCACACTATGTAGTCCTCAACAAATCCTCGCATAATCAAATTTGATCTGATGATAGTCACATCTGTCCATGCCATACGGTTCTTGCAATCTTTACAGGGGCAAATAATTGTATCCTTATTCTCTTTCAATGTCGTTGCATGCTTCTTTGCGGCTTCAATAAATTTATCCACCTCTTCACGGAAACCTGCCTTGAACCTTAACAAACCATACATCCAAGAGTTCCTGTACTCCATCTTTTACAACAACAACAAAACAAACATTAAAAGACTACTTATTCAGATATATATAAAAATGAATCAAATTAATAATTACTTGAGAATAATTGTATATACTTTAGATATATATGAATATAAATCTAATATAATTACATGAAGCATACAAACACACCATGGTTGAGGAAAATTAATTAATGGCCCATTTATCCATAAATAATTAAAATACATATTTATTGATTACAATAAACAATTTCAAAGACAACAATTAACAACAATTATACTTTACCCAATATCTTTCATACAAACCCCAGTCCAATTTCATCAAACATAAATTTACAAAAACAAAATTAATAAAAAAAACCAAACCCTAGATCTAGATCCACATGCACATGAAACATCCATAAAACTAACTAATTGTTCACTAAAATCCAGAAACATGGACCAAATAAGGGTATGATCTTGTTCCCCTCCCTAATTTACCCTAGTACATTTAAAAGTTGGGTCTAATTTGCTTCATAAGTAGCTCAAGCACCATAGAAGAGAGAGAAAAACAAAACTCTAATTACTCACTAACCAACCATTAAAACTTCAAAAAAAATGTGGAATAGCATTTTCTTACCTTCTACAACCTCTCCACCAAAGGATTTGAGACCAAAACCTTCCCCTTAGTAGAGCAATTTTTGGGAGGTGCCCAAGGCCTCCCCACCTTTCTTTCACGGGTTGGAGTGAGTGACCCGAGGAGGAAGATGGTGCTGTAGCTGTATTATATGTGGGTCATTTGTAGGGGCGGCTGGTGATTGAGCCGCCCCTACAAATCGAAGCTATATATATGGGGGCATTTGTAGGGGTGGCTCAATCACCAGCCGCCCCTACAAATATCAACTCCAGGGGCGACTGGTGATTGAGCCGCCCCTACAAATCAGACCCTATCTGTAGGGGCGACTCATATCACTAGCCGCCCCTGCTGTTCCATTTGTAGGGGTGGCTGGTGTCTGGGCACCCGAGCACGCCACTGTAGGGGCAGCTCCATCACCAGCCACCCCTACAAAAAATTCAAACTGTTGCTAAAAATCATTTTTTACATAGTGTCAAAAGAAGAAGAGGCGGAGCTCATAGAAACCTTAGCCAAAAATAAAGGTGTCTTCGCCTAGTCAGCCTTCGACCTGAAAGGAGTCAGTAGAGATATTATACAACACTCTCTCGACATTAACCCTAAGATGAAGCGAAGAAAGCAGCGACAAAGAAAGATGCTAGAAGACAGAGTCTTAGCCATGAAGGCAGAAGTGCAGAGACTATTAGATGCAAATGTCATTAGAGAAGTCAAGTATTCAGAATGGCTCATAAATGTAGTTCTGGTGCCAAAGAAAAATGGGAAGATGAGGATGTGCATAGATTTCATAGACCTAAACAAAGCTTGCAAGAAAGACCCATTCCCCATATGTAGAATAGATACCTCCATCGACAAGGCGGCGGGTTGCAAGCAATTTTCACTCCTATATTGTTTCTCAGGATATCACTAGATCTAGCTCAATAAGGAAGATGAAGAAAAGACAACAAGGAAGATGAAGAAAAGACAAGCTTCACTACCCCTTTTAGAACATATTGTTACATCAGAATGCCCGAAGGGCTCAAGAACGTAGGCTCAACCTTCGCCGGAAAGACAAAAGCAGTTCTCGGCCCCTAACTATAGAAAAACATCATAGCTTATGTCGATGACATTGTGGTGATGAGCAAGAACAAAAAGGATCACATTACAGATCTCAAAGAAACTTTCACCATTCTTAGAGCAACCGAACTCTAGCTAAACCCAGAAAAGTGTGTCTTCAGTGTAAGTCGAGGTAAAATGCTCAGGTATATCATAGGACCCAAAGGCATCAGAGCAAATCCAGAAAAGATGAAGGCCATAATCTCAATGCTAGAACCATCAACCAAGAAAGAAGTCCAGAAGCTTATAGGAAGAATAGCAGCGCTAAACAGATTCATCTCAAAGTACGCAGAGCGCAGTCTCCCATTTTTCAAGGCCCTGAGAGGTGGAGACAAAGTAGAATGGGGGCCAGAACAGTCGAAGGCTTTCCAGCAGCACAAAAGCTACATGGCTACCAAACTCCTAGTTACAGTACCAGATCCGGAGGCACCATTACTATTGTATGTTGTAGCCTTTGATAACACAGTTAGTGGAGTACTCGTCCAAGAGAAAGAAGAAGAATTCAAGGTCATTCAGCAGCCTGTCTACTACATCTCAAAAGCATTACCAGGAGCAAAGCTGAACTATACAAAAATAAAAAAGATAGCTTATGTAACACCCTAGGTGTTTGTCCCTAGTTAAGCAATGGGTTTGAACTCAAACATGACATGTTAGGTGGTGATGAAGGTGATAAGATCAAATCTACAAGAGTGAGCTCCAAATTAAACTTGGACAACACACCTTTGCTTACATGTGGACCCTTGTTAAGATTATGCAAGAGTAATGTTAAACATACTTATTTCATGTACATTACATCAACATGCATCCATCTTGACCAGTGGAAATGTTTCGTGAAGTTTGGAATCAGGAAGCCACATGAAATAATAAGTTATAATCTATCTTGGGTTGCTTTATTAAGTGAATGGAATTATAGGTCATCAACCAAACCTTGCTACCTTACCCAAATGACTCTAATTGAACTCTACGATAAAAGTCATGAAGGGTTTGTGTTCAGCTGAGGTCAAGAAAATGCCTCAATTGGTCAAAAACCCTAATTCCAGGGTTAACAAGATGCTGCTTTGACCAAGATGAAGAATTGGTTCATGTACTAGATATGAAGTTTGACCTTTAATAAAGGTTGAAGTTTGAGTGGAGTAGAACAAACTTTGTTTTTGGACTAAGAGCTAGATCAATTTGAAACTAAGTCAAACAGAGGCTCAAAAATTGAATCAGCGGCTGTTTTCAGACTTAGAAATATTCTAAGTCAGGAATTCATCATCATCGGCGTTGGCATGTCATGTTCTCGTATTTTCATTAAGCGACTTGACTTGACCCCAAAATAAAAGTCAGAGTTTACATCTTGGAGAAGGACATACAAAAGGTTGGGATTAGCTTGACCATGTTTGGACCAAGTAATTGGAGCACAAGCAGAGCAAGGCTTAAACCTCATCAAGTCGTTGACACTATCAACTTGGGGCTTCATTAACCACTAATGGAGAGCTCTAATGACCATGGTCTCTAAATGAAAAATGAAGAGCAGTTCGTGGGCTTCAAACTTCATTTTAGGCCCAATGTCCAATTGGCACCCGAGATAGCCCAAATCGGCTCACCACCTCACCCTCACCATTGCCCGCCACCTCTTCGGAAGTTTGCTTGAATGAACGACGCGTGTTGTGGACGTGGCCGCCATGCGTCCCTACTCTTTGCCGTGTGCCTCCTGTGCTCGATGCGGATGGGGAGAGCCTTGGCCGAGCTCTCCACTTCCTCCCTCACTCGCTCCCTCAACCTCTGCTCTCTCCTCGCTCCACTCCGCACCGAGACGCATGACCGCCATGGCCACCAATGCCGAGTGTCATGAGCGCGCGTGGACAGAGAGCCATGAGCCTCCTCTACCCTTGCCGCTAGCCCCAGCGCCGTCCCTCCCACGCTACTTCTTCAGCCGGAACCGCCACCGTAGCGCTGCCGTCGTTGGAGCCATGTCCGCTGTGCCGCCTGCTCACATGGCCAGCGGGCCTTGAGCCACTGTGGGGCAAGTCGATGGCACCTATGGTTGTGTGTGGGTCCCTCGGTGCTTCCCCGCCACTCACAGCCGCCGATGAGCCCTCCCTGGCCGCCCCCAAGCTTCCTCTGCTCCAAAATCCCTCCAAGGACTGCACCCAAGAATTTGAGCAAAGGGAGGCATCGATCTGCGAAGTTATGGCTCGTTTGAATAATGCTCATGAGGACCTCTTCGCTTGAGTTTAATTGGTGTTTAATGCAGGGTCCCTGATGCAAGATTTACATTCCTTTTCTTTTGATTTTGGCAGATTTGGATTATCAACTTTGAAAACTCATAGTAATTAGTAGAAAATCGTAAAATAGTAAATGAGGACTTTTTGAAATCCTTGTGAAATTATCTATCTAGTAGATCTATAATATGGCATTTTTAGTTTAAATCTTTGCTGTAAAAAGAGATTTGTGCAGTTAGGTTCTTAATACTAGTTATGTCTTGTCTTTTTCATAACTGTAGTTGTGGTGCTCAAATAAATGTGAAATTTTTATGGAGTGTTACTCAGGTGATGGTTGATGTCTGGTAAAAATTTCAGAATTTTAGGCTTGATAGTTTAAGATCTATTTAAATAACAAATGCCCTGTGTTGCTTTGCTCCTATTCTAAATAGTCCTCCATGTTTGAATTAATTGGCTTAGTTAAGTTATGAATCATGACTTTATGATAATACATGAGATGTAGTACTTTTCTTAATATTTTCAAAAAGCTAAATATCATGATTTTTGGTTAAGTAGATCTTGAGTTATAGTTGCTTAAATCCCTGTGGTTGTTTATACATAAACCCAGATAGGATTACATTGTTGGTGCTGTGTGGCCTTTTTAATAGTATAATTAGCTCTAGGTTCTTATAACAAAGTTGTTTAGAATATTCTAAGCTTTCTAAAAAGTCTAGAACCACATTTATTGGACATGTGGAACTCTAGTTATATCTGTCTGAAGTTGCATGTCAGATTCTGTCCATGTTTTGGACAGAGATGCATTCATTGGATTAATTGACCTTGATATATGTATAATCATCTTAATATGACAATAAGAAAGTTGTAGGTAACTTCATAAGCATTTTAAAAAGTTAGGATTCATGTTTGTTGGAAGTCTAGAACTCCAGTTATGATCCTCTGAAGTTCTTATCAGTTTCTATACCACTGTTGTTTGGGCTGCATAAGCAGTCTTGCTTGTGCAATTATTTTTATGGTGTAAACGATGTTTTCTGTGGTTGTAGTGAATACCAAAGTTGTAGATTATTTAATCATATAGCTTGTGATAAATGTTTATGACCATAGGCCTGATAATTTAGGAGCTATAGATTTTGTAAGTTCATGATCAGATTTTGCATGCTCTCTGTATAGATCTGAATGATTGTGTTGTTTGACTTAGCTAAGCTTTGATTCATGTCTTGGAGATAATATAAGAAGTGTAGTTATTTTCATGATCTTTCTAAATTGTTAAATATCACTCCTTTTGGTGGTCTAAATCTCCATTTATAAGCTTGTGAAGTTGCATGGTAAAATCTGTCCAAGTCTGGACAGAGGTGCTCAATTGTGCTTGATTGACCTTATTAATTGTGGAATCACCTTGTGATGATAATAAACATGTTTTAGATAATTTAATAAGATTTCTATAAAGTTAATGTTCATGCTTATTTGATGTTTGTAACTCCAGTTATACATGTTTGAAAGTACTGTTACTTTTCTATCCTAGTTATGTGCCGATCTGAAACATTGGCATGTTTGACCTAGTTAGCCTTGGAATAAGTGTTGGTGATAATAACAATGTTGTAGGCAATTTCATTAGCTTTCCATAAAGTCTAGGATCACCTCCTTTGGATGTCTGGATCTCTAGTTATGGATAAAACAAATGACTGATGTGCTGCTGTCTAGATTTCTATACATGTGCTAGGTGATTGCTATAGCTTGCTCTTGTTTTGGCTAAACATGTTGGTTAGTTCTTGATCAATGCATGGGTGCAATATCTGAACTTAAGTTCACTTGTGTACCATACCTAATATGCTTGCTATCCCTCTATATTAGGTTGTGTGATGTTTAGTTAAATAACTCTAGGTGCCTATGTTTTGTATGATCTTATGTTTGCCTTGAATGCTATTATGTGATGCATCTCATATTACCATTCTTCATATTCATGCACTTGCACCTTGCATCTCATCTATGTACGCTAGATGCACCACGTGAAGGACATGATGTTGGAACTGAACCCGAAGACGGTGTATGGTGGACCTATCCTGAAGGTGGAAGGACTGGACAAGTGCTAGGACGAAAGATGCTCGCCAAGCGAGTGTCGTCTAACAAACACTAACCTAGTGTTGAATCACAGGCAAGCCCCAGAGCATTCTAAGTCTCTCAGTGTTTTACAAAATATTACTCAAGTCCTTTATGATTGATGCATTAGGTTATAGGAGTTGATTGGAACCACTTGATGCATATAATTTCCTTGTCCAGAAATACACCTTTAACCCTATGTAGGTCCAGGATCGAATATATGCTTAGCCATGCTTAAATCGGTAGAAGTCAGGTGATTTTCTGTCACCTACGAGATATATGTGGATACCGAAGCATGGTTGGCTATATTTGCTATCGTGGAAAAGAACCATGGGGTAATGTAAATGGAGACCGGGCAGGATGTCGATAGAGAAGCAACAAGATATGGAGGTCTTGGGTATGGATCTATCCCCGTCTGTGTCGATTAAGGGTTGTACCATTGTTGGCGCTTCTGACAAGATTGAACGCATGCCTCTCACTTAGCTGGTCGGATAACTCGTTTCGACCGTGAAGCCGAGTAGCTCAACTCAGGCTGGGCCTCGTTCTGTTGTGTGCCCTCTATGGGGAGCGGATCAATAGACCGTGGGCAAGCATGACCTGAGGGACCTGGTCTAGGACCGTGGGCAGGCATGGCTTGAGCGACCTAGCTACCGTCAGTCCCTGATTGCGCAGCACTGTACGAACCCGGCGAAATGTGTACCTGAGTTGTACAAAGGTGACCCGATGGGACCCCGATGGGGGAAGTGTGGGTTTGTGTTAGGAATAAATTCCCAGCTGGTTGAAATCGATTTGAATCGCCATCTCTCCTGGATAGTGAGAAACTTGACTAGTCCCAACATCGTAGTAATGGTATTATGGAAGTTGATGGTTCGAATAAATATGGAATTATTATACCTACTATGGTTACTATTGTATGCTCTAAAATGATATACCATATATTTGGCACAGGATAGTTGCTAATCTAGAGATGAATAGCCATAATTAATTTGATGACCAAAGTATAATTGTACAACTGAATTAGTTGTGTTTTATGCAAAATGTTGTCAAGTTAGCTCTGCCTATAAAGCCTTGCATGATCCCTGGAGTCATTTTATTTCTGGTTCATGATGGGTAAGTCTAGCTGAGTACATTCAAGTACTCAGGGTTTATCTCACCATGTTGCAGGTGAAGTTTCGGCCTGCTGAAGATGGTGGCTAACCGCCGGTGGGGTGACTCTATATTTATTTCTCATCTATATGCTTTTATCTGAGGATGTCACTTATGCTAGCCATGTATTTGGAACTTATATTAATGTAATCATTTGAAAGATATGTTGTTTTCACTAATCGGTTTTGAAACCCAAACTTGTATTATTATTTGTGAACCCATTTATAATATTATTTCCGCTGTAACTCTATTTATGTGATGTGTATTTGCTTAATCACGCGATCTTGGTTGTGATGTTGATTTACCGAGGTCCTGCGTGACACTCGGCGGACTACCGGGTTTATATAAGTGAAAGTATGCACGTGTCAATGTGCTAGCGGGGACAGCTGTACTTGATCTTGTATAAATTAGGCGGTTCTATCACAGCTTACGCTGTCTTGACCTCATCAAGAAAGTTGAAGCATTACTTCTAAGCGCACGAAATCACAGTGCCATCGTCGCTGCCGCTCGGAGACATTTTCAGCAACAAAGAGGCCTCCGGAAGAATAGGAAAATGGGCAACAGAGCTGTCCTAGTTTGACCTCAACTATGTGCCAAGAACAACGATAAAATCACAAGCCTTAGCAGATTTCATGGCAGATTGGACACCTTTGGTACATCAAAGTCAAACAACTAAAGCTCAAGTCTAGACACTATACAGATTGGGCTTGGGGACACTAGGGAGCAGGAGCCTCCGCCGTGCTAATAGCACCATCAGGCCTCCGATCAAAGTATGCATCCAAACTAGAGTTTCAAGCAACAAACAACATTGTAGAGTATGAAGGCCTCATACTGGGAATCAACAAAGCAAAGGCACTAGGCGCAAAAACAATATTAGCAAAAACAGACTCAGGTTGTGGCCAGGCAAGTCAAAATGAAGTACATGGCACAAGAGCCAGAATTGGTCAAATACTTGGCACCAATAAGTGATGAAGACACGCCTATGATGTCCAATATTTGCCCAATCTTTCACGGTACACAGAAATTAAAATATAGCTTTCTCTGAGATTTTATCAACTCTGAATAGTCACAACAAATAATCTGAGATATTGTAACCGTAATTATATTGTATTCGGCAAGGAGTCTAGTACTGTAGCAATATAATTATCTCCAAAGTAATCACGCCAAGCAACAAGTACTAGATCAGTTCACGAATTGTATGTATAGATAGCAGTACTAGGAACAATCTCGTCTCTCCAGAAATATAATTAAACCAATGAGGAACGAGGCCAATTGTATTACAATAATTAGAGAAATCTCCCGGTAATTATGTGTTGACCAAATAGATAGTTGAGATGGATAAAATAATTCCGTTTATCAGCTAAACACAAAGCAGTAGCAATATCAATGATAGAGGGATCAGCTTACAATGAGATGCAATCCAAACCCTAAAATTCCTTCTACCCACGGTACAAGCACCACGATTAGAAGTGGGAATTCCACGAACTCCGATCTGAGCCCAAGCAGTAGCTTGATCACGACCTTCTCAATCCAAGTTGGATCGGCAGTAGATAGATGCAGGAGGATGCACCTCCTAGGGTCCCTGGTGTCCCAGCATAGAACCACGAAGAATCACCAAAACAAATCTGCTCTATTACATGGCAACCTTGACCATTATAAGTGCACGTAGGCACACAAGACATCGACCTTGACTTGGGCTTCCAAACTAATTAATTAAACTGACTAGCTGACTAGCCCACTATCAAATAATACAATATTGAACCTATATATATATATATATATATATATATATATATATATAGGGAGAGACTATTCAGTAGCCGGCTACAAAATAAGTTATTCTGTAGCCACCTTCATTTACCATAATTTTATATACTAATTTACCATAATGTCAATACATATTTATGATAGTTGGGTTACTATAACACATGGAGATATTTACCATAATGTTATAGTAAACCACTTAGTAAGGAGTTACTATAATCTCGTAAATTAATATAGTAATTATCGTAACTCAAAGTGACTACAGAATAAGTTATTTTGTAGCCAGCTACAGGATAGTAGTTATATATATATATATATATATATATATATATATATATATATATATATATATATATATATGCGCTAATACTACCACAGCACATGAAATAATATAAGATTGAGCCCACGTTGCAAACCTACCAGCACCATTAGATTGGCACCATGACTTGTATGGAACCAACATGAAACACCCTTTCTTGCTTCTTCTCTTGCTTGCACAAATTAATTCCTTGAAAAATAAACTTGGTCCCGAATCTTGTAGTACTAGCTAGGATAACTTCTTTTATCTTGTTTTTCTTTGTATCAAATAAAAATGAGCCAAACTGAATAACTTGACGAGCCAGGGGCTCATCGGTAAGGGAACTAGAGCGGAGGTTCCAGGGGTTCACCTTAAAATATAGACCAAGGGTAGAGAACTCAGAGGCCGATGAGCTAGCAAAGGCAGCGACAAACAATCGGCCAATACCAGACGGAACATTCTACCAGGTACTCCAAGTACTAGCAACACAAGCAAACTCACAGAATCCAAAGACTTGAGACAGTTGATCATTGATCAGATAAACAATGTACAACATTCAGAAGACGAGGCAAGCATAGCAAGAATGGCTGCCAGGGCAAGAAGCTACACATTAGTAAATGGGATCCTATACAAAAAAGGCATAGTCCAACCGCTGCTCAAATGCATAACCCAGAGCGAAGGCAAGGACCTCCTCAAAGAAATTCACTAAGGGATATGCAGCTCACACATTGGCCCAAGAGCATTATCTGTGAAGGCCATCTGACTAGGATTTTATTGGCCCACGCACATCAAAGACATAGAAGAACTTGTCAAGACATGTGAAGCATGCCAAAGCACCTCTCCACTTCAGTCAAACCCTTTGGCTGCAGTACAACTCATCCCACCAACTTGGCCCTTGCAAAGATGGGGCATAGACCTTGTTGGACCATTGCCACCTTCGCAATGGAGGACCAAGTTCGTAGTAGTAGCAATCGAGTACTTCACAAGGTGGATTGAAGCAAAGCCACTAGCAACAATCACTTCAAGATCAGTAAAAAATGGGAAGCAGTTTGACTCAGAGTACCAAGAACCCTAACAGTTGACAATGGGAAGCAGATTCAGAGTACCAAGAACCCTAACAGTTGACAATGGGAAGCAGTTTGACTCAGACAAATTCAAAGAATTCTACAAAAGTATAGGCACAAAAATAGCCTTCACATCAATCTATCATCCGGAGTCAAATGGAGCAGTAGAAAGAGCTAACAGAGTAATATTCTAGCAATCTCGAAAACCCGATTTAACCTTCGCAAAGGTAAGTGGGTAGATGAACTACCGAAGGTGGTATGGTCTCATAACACCACAGCATCCAAGAAGACTGACTTTACACCGTTCAAGCTCCTGTACTACAAAGAAACAATGCTACCTGAGGAGATCAAGTATTAGAGGCTCTGGGTAATGAAATAGGTCTTGGCAGCAGATGAAGAATACTCCAATGGAACAATCGAAGGCACAAGACTAGAAGTAGTAGAAAACATCACCAAATACCAAGACCAAACCAGGAGATGGAGAGACAGCCAAGTAGTCAAAAAGCTCATATGAGACAGAGACCTAGTCCTAAGAAGGAAGCCCAATGCGGCTAATGCAGGAAAGCTCCAACCAAAATGGGAAGGCCCATACATGATGAAGGCCGCTGGAAGACTAGGGTCATTCTTCCTAACAAACGACGAAGGTAAAACAACCACTCACACCTGGAACATCGATAGTTTACGTAGGTTCTAGATATAATTGTAATAGGGTGGCCTCCACGAAACTATAAGCGAAGGTCACCTCACTTCTCTTAGTCTTCACATTTTCTCTTTACATTTTCGTACAAAAAGGGCCTATACTCTTTTCCCCACAAATGGGGTCCTAGTAAAGGTGAGGTTTTTGATGGGGCAGGACCCATGTAAAACCCTCTAAAAGATAAAGAGGAATTCCCCCCAAGAGTACTATGAAAAGTGAAGGTCAAAAGTGGCTAGCAACAGAGCCACAACATTCGACAACGGCATCACGACAAGGAGGACCTTCCACTGCCTTAGCCGAAGGCTCTAAAGCATGGAACGACCTTCGTGGCTAAATTAGTCTGCAACCTTGACAAAGCCCTATCCACAATCAGGCATCAAGGATTCATCAAAATGGCCAAAAGGCCACAAAACCCAACAAAGATCTACCTTCATTGTAGGCATCGGGTGGGAAAAATACCTAGCAAAGACCTATCCGTATCAGGCACCAAGTAACAATCAGGAATTAATGACTAAAGTATAGTAGAATTGAAGAACCAAAGATATACCAAGTACAAAGAAATCTGTCAACCTCATACGGCTTTAAAAACATATCTAAGCAATAAACCTTGGCCAACCACCGAAATTTATTAAATTGTATAAGTATTAGGCTATAAAACCCAGAGCCCTCCCCCCCCCCCCCCCGCACTAGCCTCAGTCTGTGCCTCACCATATCACTAACTTCAGAGAGTGATAGGGGGGAAGTTAAGGCAACCAAGACCCACCACACTATAGAGCAAGGCTAGAGAGCCATGGAGGCCGGAGTTTCCTTAGAAATGATAGAACTAAAAGATACAGTGCGAATACTCATAATTATAGCAGCTCGCGTAGCATGGTGAAGGCCACGAAGAGGTTGTATGCATCTACCACATGATGTTGTACAGCCTCCATGGGGCATTATATAATCATAGTCCGACGGCAAGCAGTCTGTATCAGAGGTTGCGGGAGGGTATCGCCCGAAGACTCATAACATCCCCCACAACCGAAGATACCATCTGGCGTGGCCCAGAATCAACCATGTTCAATGGGAGTGTAGCTACTCTAGCATGGCTGAAGGCAACAACAAAGCAATCCAGGCGCAAGCGAAGACAACACCCAAGAAATGCTACATCAACCTCTGTTGCTTACTCAAATTGAATTGTGGCCTCTAGAGAAGCATCAAGATTGAAAACCAACACCTCTGATGAGTGCTCAAATTGTGCCAAATCCTTCGTAACAACTGCAAGATCAAATACGAGCACCTCAGCTTCTCCGCAGTGATGCACTAGAACCTCCATGTCGACAGCTAGAGACCAAAAAGCGGGGGCTACAACAAATCAAGTATGTAATGGAGCCTCTATGCAGGACACAAGGTCAAAGACTAGCACCTCAGCTCTTCCGCATGGATGTGCAAGCTCATCCCCAATAGGAACTAGAGAAGAGAGAAGCGGAGGCAAGAGCAACAAAATACGCGCCGAGCCTCCTCCATCGATTGAGCGTGCGCACGGCCAAACTATACCCAGAAGGACTTTATGAAATTATGGACCGATCTTGCAAGGGCTTGGGAAGTCTCCCCATGGGTGGCCTGGCTCTCAATATCCTTCTTTTTAATGCCTTTGGTGTGCATACAACCAGATTGGGCCAGCATCTTTGATAGATTCATGGTGGCAGAGAGAGCTCCAAAATCAACAGCCCCACCAACGAAATCAGGAAGTTTCACAAAATTGGACTTCAACCAAGAAAGGATGTTGAACACCGAAGGGCTCGGGGGGGGAGCGAAGAGGTAACGCCCCCAAACTAGCCAAGCGCACCAATATAAACTTCAGCTATGGCCATCCCAATAGCCTTGGCATCCTCTAACCGTTTGGTCAACATGTCTACCTACACCTTCAAAGCCGTGCTCGACTCCCTTTCTGCATTTACATCCTTGCGGAGGTTCTCAGCAGTCTCAATGGCCTTCAGGGCGAACTCGGTAGCGAGTTGCTTAGCAGCCTTTGCGCCCTCAAGATCCTTACCCAGGGATTCCACCTTTCCCTGCAAGTCTTCAAGATCAGCATGGGCCGCACGAAGGCCCGCAGTCTCCTCCGCAAGCTGGATCTTTTCGGCCTTAAGGGTGTCCAGCTCTTTCTTTAGGGCTTCAATGGCCAAGTTCTGGTCGACCACCTCATGAGTATCGCATTCCTCAAGAGCCTCCCTGAGATGGTGACTCTATAGAAGCAAAGGTCAGTAGCACTACATAAACCTTGGAAAAACAAGAGAGAGATAAAAAACACAAAGCTAATACACACCACGCATTGCTGCTCCAAATTGTACCGCAGCAGCTTGAAGTAGTCCACACGCTTCAAATGGTGGTGAAGGCAGCCTAACAGCAAACAAAACATAAGAAAGGTAAGACCAAAAATAAGAAAAAATATTGGACAAAAAAACAACCTCCTATAACATTATAAATAGCTTCAAGGCACTCCACCCACTCACTTATTGTGCTATCGAAGGTCCCTAGAATAGCAACCAAACATCAGCAAAACTCGCACAAAAATGAGATAGCACAAACAAAAACTACAAGCCAATGTAACCTTTGACACCAGCCTAGCCAGACCCAGAAGAACCAGGAGACACCGTAACAAGTGGTGGACTTGGGGGAGCTCCCAAACCGACCCGAGCAAGATCTTGGTCGGCAGGCTCGGTAAGGTTCCCAATAGCCTTTGTCAAATTAGCTAAAGCAGCCAAAGTATGTAAACTTTAGAAAACACAAAGGAAAAAGGCCAGACACAACAAGAGATTAAAGAACAACTCACCAAGTAACAGAGGACTGGGAACAACCTCTGCAGTACCAGCGTCTTTGGTGTGGTGCACTATGGCCTAAAATGTCACACTCTAGAAGCGAGTAAGCGGAGAGCGCTCCCCCGCCTCGTCCTCAGACACCTCCAAGGCACCCACAACACAACGGTGGTCCGCACTCCCAACCTCCACACCTTTAGATGGGGAAACACCACCACCACCAACGTCTTTGCCCTTAGAGCCAGACGATTCATCACCCAAGATGCTAGGCTTAGGCACCACAATGGAGGGCTCAGCAGCAGAGCCACCGCACATCCCCTAGAGTTCAACCCTAATAAAATCATCTCCCTTGAGGTCAGTGGAGGTCACAGAGTGCTCGCCCCCCATGTCAGCCGCCGCAGAAGCAGAACCCTCATGAATACTCTCCGTGACTTCTTCAGCGGAGCTAGTAGAAGCAAAAGCAGAGGTGGCTCCAACCTTCCATTTCTTGCTTATGGCCTTTGCCATGCTAGTACCCCTCCTCTTCTTATACTCAGCTGCTTGAGTGTTGTTCTTCACAGCAGCCTTCTAGTCCTTATCCTCGAGGGACTTCAACACCTTCGCAGGAACCTTGTGCTCCTCATGGTGTATTCCTAGATCCTCAAACACTCGGTTAAGCCAAGGAATCATGCCCACAATGGCCCTCCGAGCGAGAAATTCCTTATTAGAAATAATCCCAACAATCCCCCGTGCCTCTTGTTTCACAACATCAACAAAATCTTTAAGAATTTCATCTTCCAATAGTTCTATCCTAAAGAGGGGATAAGGAACCCCACTAGCTTCACCATAAATAGGGAGATTCACTATCTTGACTTTGAATGAAGGCCTAGACTTACCAAGAGGCCAAAACCTAGCAGCCACCATCTCCTCCACAATATCACGACCACTGGAATACTGGCAAGCCAAAGAGAAGGCCTTATCACAAGCCTCTCTGTGAGGGGTAACCTTGTTGCTAGGTGCCACCTTCATCAGAGGCTTCATCTATGTCATAATAGAGGCAAGAGAATACCTAGTAACCTTCTTCCCATCCTCATGAGTAGAAGTAACGCCAAAGGTCTGCACGTAAAACCAATAGTGCATCCAATCCTTGTCCCACTTGTTCTTCTGGCAATACGAGATTTCTAGCCTAGAATCCCCCTGCTGCCACTTCGCCATAAATGTGCAACTCCCATACTAAGCTATAAGCTCATCATCACCAACCTTCTTAGGCTGGCGCTGAAGCTCGTAATACTCGTAGAAGGTGTCCAGATCTGGCTCTGTTCACATTAAAATTTGGTTTGAGATGAGTGGACTCTAAGGTCAGGATTTATCAAGGGAAGCCGAAATATTCATCGTAGTTGGCTAATCAAATTGCCATCAGAATCAACGGGATAAGGTGATGTCATCACCTCAAAGGAATTAGCCCCACTAGTAGGGACGACAGAATAAGAAGCAGGAAGATGCGTAGGACTTCATAGAAGGGAAAGATTGAGGTCCAAGTTACCATAATTTAGAAAGTTTTGTTTTCCTTACTAAGTTTGTAACCGGTCTTATTCGACTAGGACTCATAGTCAGGCCTTGGGTATAAATATTGAACCCCAGCCATTATATTGAACATCTCCAATGATCAACACAAACTAGTACCTTTACTTTTTGGCTCATGCCACCCTTAGGAGTAGGAGTAGAGTATATTTCAATGAGTTCTTCGGCAAGTAGGGCTACATCAGTTAGGTCTAACCTCCAGTTTGTCTGTGAGCATCCATCATGACTTATACTTTGTTTGTAAGGCTGCATCGATTAGGTTTGACCTCTTGCAAGCTTTGTATAAGTTAGTTATCATCAGTTGACTGTAAGGCTGCCCTTGGTTAAGTCTGATCTCTTGCAATTACTGATAGTTATCCTCGATTCTTATCAAAATCTATATGGCTACCCTCGGTTAAGTCTGATCTCATATGAGTTTTGATATGTATCCCCTGCCTAATTAAGATCGAGATAGATCGGCTTTGTATCCTTTTTCAATCGTTATCTGGTCGCTTTACATTGTTTACATCTTGCTTTGACGATGGTTCTTGCTAGTCTAGCCATTCTGTTCCGATCTTGATCGAAGATAGCGTGTGGTCAAAGGCATGTTTAGCCCTAGGTAAGGCTTGCTAGTTGTTGAGATCCGGTCTAGAAATGCTCTTATGGCTGCATCAGTTAGGTCTGACCCCCACTGCTAGCATCATATATTGGAAATCATCAGGTAGTAAGCCTTGTTTATGGCCAAGCATAGTCTTCGACTGCATGCTATGTCTGCATCGGCTATTTCACCAATCGCCTGAGCTCTCATGATCATAGTGTGTTCCCGCGATCTCATTAAATGTTTATAGATCTATATGCTTTGAAGGTTTTATTTGTTATCCTTATTTCGGCTGCATCGGTTAGGTCTGACCCTCACTGATAAAGATAGTAGATTGGATTAGATAGGCATATGGGTTTATACACGTTTAATGGTTGAGTGGTTGCATGCTATGACTCTTCTTTCACTGGAATCAGCTATTTAGCCGATAGCCTATCTTTTGAGAATATATATTGGTTGTTTACATGCGCTTTACATGTTTTTATCTTGGTTAAAAGCTAGTATGTTTCTTAATCAAATCATATGCTTTTACATCCATCTTTTTACATCTTTCACATGCTTTCATGATAATTGGCATGTTAGATCTATGTAATTGAGTAACTGATGATTGTCGATATGCTTGTTTTACTTATCATATATCATGAACATGCTGGATATCAATTCTCTAGTCGATTGCCTTATCTTATTGGTCACTTGGCCACACATTTGGAACTATCTGGACAAATGACCAGCATGTTCCACCTTAAATTACTGACCAATCTTGCTCCCTTGTCAAATGTAGGTCAAATTGACTAGCACGCCCTCGAGGTCATGACTGTTCGGTCTGATGGTGCCCTTCCAAAGCCTGGAGAGAAGCTCAGGATCTGCTCTGTGTGGGCCTCTCACCGGCGTTGATCACTGTGTTCCCGATGTTAGATTTTTGGCATCAACACAGGTCTGGCACGCTCGGTGGGACCACAATCATTTGATCAGAAGTCAACCATAGTCGTCAACATGGAAAACAACAATGCCATCCTTAAGGTCAACCTTAAGGACTAGCCTAACGACCAGAAGGCGCTCATTGAGCAGGCAGCGGAAGAATTGAAATAGAAGTGCCTGCTGTCTTATAGCAAGACGCGTGAATCCATCGTTTAGAAGACCCCGCCGCCAAGAGTTCTCCTACATGGATAGAGCGATCTAGATGAATAAGCTGAAGCTAGACTTGCTACCTAGATGATCCACAAGACTGTCAATGAAGTCATTACAAATCACAATCAGACACTTGCCAATATGGTTGGCAATGTTATGAAATCAGTCTTCTTTGGGGCACTGGTTGATTAGAAAGGATCGGCATACTTTAGTGGCTTCAACACTTTGGCTGTGGGAAGCAATGTGACTAGCTCTAGTCAACAACCAAACGGTGGGTAGTATCAGCAGCCACTAGTGCAGCAGCCTTTAGGGGGACAAGCCTAGACCCTCAAGTTCAGCTAACCGTAGTGGGGCAAGTACCAACCCCATCAACATCACGGGGCAAGGTCAAGTGACAGGGGGGCAACCACAGGCTCAGCAATCTCCAAGTGCCCCTATCACACAAACAAATCAACTTCCAACTAGATGAGACCAAGCTTATTTAATCCAACAGTCAACCTCACTGATTACCTAAGAGGTTGTGCAACAGTCGTCTTAGGGAAAGTTCACTACTTCCTATCAGACACCTTAGTCGGCCCATACAATTGCTTCGTTAGTACAATGGATCACCAAGGATGTCAGTCCTAAAACTTCTTCAATAGTCGGTAACAAGGGTATACCACTCACAAGGCCCAGATCAACTATCTAGAAGGTTATCACCTAGTTTCTAATGTCAGCACGTACGAGATGATGCTACACCCTAGGTATCAGAACCCTTATAACTACAACGTTCAACACCTTTAAGCCTAGGGACAATAGTTACAAGTTCAAGGACAACAGTCTTAGGCTCAGGGCCAACAAGCTCAAGCACAAGGATCCCAAGCCTAGGCCCAAGGGCAGCCAAGATAGGAAGCCATTGGCATGGATGCTAATGAATTTGCCAATAGGATAGTTGCTATGATGTAGAGCCAGTTTGGTCTGAATCCCAAAGGGCAAATTGGCTCCTACTAGCGCCCATACCCTATTTGATATGATATTGTGCAGCTACCTCCATGCTACAGGGTCCTAGACTTCTCCAAATTTACTAGGGTAGATGAGATGACAACCATGGAACATATCAGCCGCTACCTCATTCAGTTTGGAGGTGCATCTGTTGAGGAGGCACACAAAGTTTGGTTCTTCCCTTTGTCCCTCTCTGGACTGGCCTTCAGTTGTTTTTCTTTGCTCGAGCCAAACTCCATCACTAGGTGGGCTGATCTAGAAAACAAGTTACATGCATACTTCTATAGTGGGATAGGACAGAAGAAGCTTACAGATCTGACAAGCATGAGGCAGAGAAACAATGAGTCAAGCTCTGAGTTCATTCAGAGATTCAGAGAAGTAAGGAGCTATTGCTACTCATTAAACCTATCTGATGGGCAATTGGCTGGATTGGCCCTTCAAGGGAGGTCTACATTGATCAGAGAGAAGTTTGAATGCCAGGACTTTGGAAGCTTGGCCCATTTAGTTCAGAGAGTGTCTACTTTTGAAAGATAGCACCGGACCCTATGCAAAGAGAAGTATTTGAAGGGGACCGCTGCTATGTCTGGACCCTATGATGTAGACTCTAATGAAGATGAAGAAGTTGCAACTACTGAATGGACATGATGCAAGGCCCCAGTGTCATGTCCTTGGGTGAAGGAAAAGAAAGATGTTTATGACTTCGATGTCAAGAAAGCTAATAGGATCTTTGACTTTCTACTGGAGAAGAAGCAGTTGAGACTACCTACAAATCATGTGATATCTTTGGCTGAGGAGCTAAAGGCGAAGAAATACTGCAAATTCGACAATGCCACCACTCATAATACTAGTGATTGTAGAATCTTCTGAGTGCATATTCAGAAGGCCATAGATAAGGAAAGGTCAAGTTTGAGTCAACCAAGAAACTAATAATGGGCATAGATGGACATCCCTTCACAGGGGTGCATATGGTGGAGTTTTAGTTGGCTAAGGGAAAGACAAAGGTCTTAACATTAGCTAAGGCCAAGGAGAATGGGTCAGTTGACCCCAAAGTTCAGATATCAGCAAAAGAGTTCAAGAAGGATGATCAGCAAAAGAGCCGATACGAACGAGGCGAGACATCCAGAGCTGGTGCTTTACATCCTTGGGTCACTTCTAGGATCTTGTTGAGCAAGTGGCAACGCCAGAAGGAAAAGGACTATCAGCACCGGCTTAAAGAAGAAGGATATGAGCATCAGTGTGAAGAGGAAAGGTACAAAAGAGAACAAGCCAAGCTACATTGGAGTTATCCTTTCTTTAGACATTATTAGAATGAAGGATTGAAATTACCTACAAGACGTAACTACCTAGAGTGCAGTAATCTGTATGCAAAATTCAAGCAATCTCAAGCCAACCGTCGGTCCATCCATGAACATTTGAATTATCAATCTAACAACATGGATTGGTGCATAAAAAATAAAGGAGTTCATGATTGGTTAGGCAACCGTGTCCATGATCAAAATTAGGTCGATCGTGATGAAGAGAAAGAGTATGTTTGGCAGGAGGGCCAATGGTGTCTAGGAGGTCTAACAAGGAGCTAGAAGAGAAGGGTTCAATGCCTAAGAAATAGAGAATTAGAAACTTAGAAATATAACAGACCTCGGACATGGCGCGTCAAGCAAACAACCGACAAGGGTAACCATCGGCTAATATTGATATGGTCTTCATCCTACCTACGGAGTTCAAGGCTCCCTCCAAATACGAACAAGAAGAATCTGATGGGGAGGAGCATGATGAAGTATTGGGAGAAGCAATAGCTCAGTTAGCCCTCTAGTCCCAACAAGATATATTTGACAAGCCATCTCAGCACCGGCACTTGAAAGCTTTATACATGAACAGATTTGTCGATGGAAAGCCGATGACTAAGATGTTAGTCGATGGAGGTGCTACTATCAATCTGATGTGCTATACTACTTTCTATAAGCTTGGGAAGGGCCTAGAAGATCTTCTTGAAATGGACATGTTGTTGAAAGACTTTGGTGGCAACGCGTCTAAGACCTGGGGGGCAGTTAACATTGAATTGACGATCAGAAGTAAAACCCTGCTTACTACTTTCTTTGTCATCAATGGTAAAGGAACATATAGTCTGCTCTTGGGTCATAACTAGATCCACACCAATTGTTGCATCCCTTCAACAATGCACCAATGCCTCATTCAATGGCAAGGAGGCACCGTCGAAGTGGTTCAAGCTGATACATCTGTAAGCGTAGCAACAGCCGATCCAACGTACTGGGAATTTGAAGACTGTGAATGCTTCTCTGGTAGACTCTAGGAAGGAGGCGTCATCAAAATCAACGATGAACGTCAACAGCCGATCCAAGCAATAGGCTCTGAGCGTTTATTTTAATGACTTATTTAGTTGGTTATTATGGATTGGCTAAACATTGCTCTTATGAGTTAGAATGTAGCCATTCTATTTTAAAGAGTCAGATTTGGATTGCACAACACTTCGACAGAGCTTGACAGCTGATGATTATTAAGTTTTCATAAAGATTTAGTACTTGAATCATCATCGGCTATTTTGAAACAATTTTTATTATGAGATTTTTAAGTCCTAATGATTAAGGGTAAGTGCTTAAGTGCGTACCATCGCCAAGTTTGACAACCGATACCAGCAAAGTATCGCCTTTAGAACAAAAATAAAAGATCCCAACTCATCCTAAGGAGGCGAAAGCCAGTGCGGTATGCATACCTATTGTGCAAATATAAAAGAAAAAATACAAATCATATAGAAAAGGGCATCAGTGGCATTCATAGGTTCAGACAAAGAATTCAACGTAGGTGGAACCAACTATTTTTATTCATAATAAGTCCCTAAATACAAACTATAGGCCAAAGAAAACTTTGTTCACAATCCCTTCGGCCGAAGAAGCATCTAAGGCAGCATCTGCATGCCTAGTGAAGGCCTCCACCAGTTCATGATGATCATCTCCGCTGGCGAAGCTAGACTAAAGCCACCGAAGTTCATGCCTAGAGTTCACCTAGGTAGCCATCAGGGCCACCGTGGCCCCATGGTGGACACCGTGGAGGGCAATCTCCTCGGTGGATACGGGGATATCATGAAGACGACTCACCACCAGGTCACCTCGGGCATTCAGAGCTCTGGTAGCATTATTCACTACGAGTTGAAGGGCCTCCAACTCCTCCGTCAGAGCAACAACAAGGAAAGGATCATCAAGAAAAAATACGATGGAGTAGAGTGATACGAACAAGGCTTCTCCTGAAAATCTTACCTGTAACTCTGGCGTCAAATTCTACCAATCACGCCCAGGCGACACTGGTCTCCCCTTCCATGGCGGCAAGGGCAGTTTGGGAGGCAGTTAGAGGGGCCTTTAGATGCTCGGATTCTTGGGCCGCCTCCCAACAACAACCTAAGGCTTGGTCCCACTCATGGAGATAATGTCATGCATCATCTTCGGTGTACGAATTAGAAGAGTCATTGGAGGAGGGCGATGTCGTCGTCGACTGAGCGCCTCGAGCCCCGAATCTCACCAGCGTGCTATGAGTAGTAGCACAAGAGATGGTCCTACAAAGATACGGAATGAGTAAACCTCGAATGAAAAATCTTGAAGCACGACTAAACCTACCCCAGGACACGAAGAGGCCGACACAGGGAAAGATCCTCTTCTGGGAGATCGTCGGTGGGACATTTACCATCTACCATTGTTCTTTGGGACTGAGTTTTGAGATATGGGGATGAGGAAGAAAAGATTGTGCAGTAGCAAGAGCAGGGACGAGTGCAGATGTGACCTCTCGGCTATCATGTAAGCATATATTTATAACTGAAGTTGACACGGGTAGGTTTATTAGGCCATGTCAAAATAAAGAGCAGTTAATGAAAGACAAAGGTCGCTCCAAGAACCAAGGAGGCCACGCATGGACGAATAAGAAAAACCACAGTTGGACATGAGGAGTTGTCGTTCCACATTTTTGTTCGGTTCCAGGCTATAGATTTGAAAATCCATTTACTGCGGTTTTGTGTTACAACCCGGACCCGAAAACTTGTTCTAAGGGTTAATCAGTTGAGGACAGTTATGAGAAGCCAGTTTCAAAGTCTTGAGGGATTATTGAAAGTCGATTGCTAAGCAATAGAGGGCTTACACAAGATAGAGAAGTGCATCAGCTAAATATTTACATCAAATGTCAAAGAACAGATATGCATAAGAATTGCTAGTCGTAAGTCCAAGACTGCACGTGTCGCGTTCAGAGCATCTAGTGCCAGTTTTTGCAGCTACATTGTCACTCAAAATTCTAGATCATGAGTTTAGAAGAGATTTGCTCGGTGCATTTGGAGTTGGCCTCGGGAGGTCTGACCACAGAAAGCTAGTCGATTTGGTCCAATCGCCTATTTCTAAATCAGCTAGAGGACCTAAGTTCAAAAGTTCTCTGATAGGATCTTTGGTTTATTAGTTCAAAGACTACCACATAGGTAGCATCGGAGCGATGCCACGAATCCATGGAGGATGGAGGTGGCTATGGAGAAGCAAAGGCGGCGGCAGAGGAGCGAAGGCTACAGATCTTGGGCTCCAGCGGCGGACTAGCAAGCACGGCAGATCCGAATGGTGGCGGTGGAGAAACAGAGAAGATAAGGCTGCAGTTTTGGTATGCAGAAATATGAATGGGGAGACCGCTATTTATAAGGCAGAGCGAGGCGAGAAGGCGAACCATCCTCCTAGATTCACGCGCCCACTACACCGCGTCACGTCACCACCCTTTGAAGAGCGTGCACACACAATCTCTATCCGCTCCCTCAAAGGACATGCCAGATGATGGTTCACCCGGTCGATGGACCAACAACCGTTGCAGGTAAGGAGGGATACAGAGCTAAAAATGCTCCTATGGCCCATTCAGGCCCAGGAGTTCGAAGGCTGGCTCACTGATGGGTTCATAGTCACTCTAGGATGTGATGGAGCTGGAGTGCCCGATCTTTCGGTGAGAGGGATAACTTCGATTTGTGGAGGAGGTGACTCTCGCGATCCGACTACGAACGAATAGGTCATGGCGCCTTAGCAATCACTGGACCAACTCCAAATGGTTATTGACCTTGCTGGTGGCAAGATCAACCTGAACACGAGGTTCTATTCCTGCAAGCAATCAAAGAACAAGCAAGAACAAGATGAAGGCAAAACTGAATATCAATCGCTCACGAATTGGGGTTCACAATGGCTGTCCACAGGTGGCCACTGAGCACAACTACAGCACAGGACATTTGCACAATGGCTAAACTTATCAAAGAAAACCCAAGCAAAAGAGGGGGCGTAGCCCCTGGCTAAATAGGGGGAGGAGGTGTGAGGAAGGTAGGCGCCCAGCGTGCCCACAAGGCAGGGAATAGGCGCCCAAACAGCCACACGCCATCTCCTTGATCCCCTTTCCTAATTTAGGTGGCGTAGCACCTTCCTAGTTATTTCTTGACAAAACTAAAAACACATAGGTAGCCAGCACCTAGACATTATTCTGGGCAGGTTCATCATGAGCATAGATGGCGCATGCACTTAGGAAACTTCTAGTCCTTCATTCTTCAAAATCATCACGAAGTTTAATTCACGTGCACGAGCTCGAGTGAGTGGTCCTGGTGGCGCCTATGCTGGTTCAGTTGGAGTAGCCATTCCCGTGTTGGGGTTGATGTCCTCATCATCCTCCCCTTCTTGAATCGAAGTCATCCTCGACGGCAGCTCCTCATCCTCGCCCGCATATGGTTTCAAATCTACAACATTAAAACTAGAGGAAACACCATATTCTGCAGGTAGGTCAAGTATATAAGCATTATCATTAATTTTCTTTAACACCTTGAAGGGACCAGCAACATGTGGCATCAGCTTAGACCTGCGCAAAGTAGGAAAGTGATCCTTGTGCAAATGCAACCAAACCAAGTCACCAGGTTCAAAAGTAACAAGTTTACGTCCTTTACTACCAATAGCCTGATTTTTAGCATTAGTGTGCGCAATGTTCTGCTGCATTTGCTCATGGATGTCCAACATTTGTTTAACATGTGCAACAGCATCTACATGTGGGGCGTCCAAAGGATCAAAGGATAGCAAGTCAATTGGCGCCCATGGAATGTAACCATAGACAATCTGAAAAGGGCACATTTTCGTGGAGGAATGTGTAGCACGATTGTAAGCAAACTCGACATGGGGCAAGCAATCCTCCCAAAGTTTCAGATTCTTGTCTAACACAGCCCTAAGCATGGTAGATAAGGTTCTATTCACAACCTCAGTTTGCCTAGCTATTTGTGGGTGACAAGTGGTGCTGAAAAGCAATTTAGTTCCTAGTTTATTCCAAAGAGATCTCCAAAAATGACTTAGGAACTTAGCATCACGATCTGAGACTATTGTATTTGGAACACCATGTAAACGAATAATCTCACGAAAGAACAATTCAGCAATGCTGCTAGCATCATCAATTTTATGACATGGTATGAAGTGAGCCATTTTAGAGAATCAATCAACAACCACAAAGATACTATCCCTCCCCTTCTTAGTTCGAGGTAAGCCCAAAACAAAATCCATAGAAATATCGAGCCAAGGAGAAGTAGGGACAGGTAACGGCATATACAAACCGTGGTTGTTCAGGTGTGACTTAGCTTTCTGGCACGTGGTGCAGCGTGCAACAAAGCGCTCCACGTCGCGGCGCATCTGGGGCCAAAAGAAGTGTGCGGCCAGAATCTCCTGTGTCTTGTAAACGCCAAAGTGTCCCATGAGGCCGCCACCATGCGCTTCCTGCAACAGCAAAAGACGAACCGAGCTTGCTGGAATACATAGCTTGTTAGCGCGGAACAAGAACCCATCGTTTACATGGAATTTACCCCATGGTTTACCATCCTTGCAATGCATCATGATGTCCTTAAAATCAGGATCATCGGCGTATTGTTCTTTCACAGTTTGTTAGCCAAAAATTTTAAAGTCTAACTGGGACAGCATGGTGTATTTACGCAACAAAGCATCAGCAATAATGTTGTCTTTCCCGTTCTTGTGTTTGATGATGTAAGGAAAAGACTCTATGAATTCTACCCACTTAGCATGCCGACGGTTCAGATTGGTTTGGCTACGAATATGTTTTAAAGCCTCATGATCAGAATAAATATTAAACTCGCGAGGCCATAAATAATGCTGCCAAGTTTGTAGAGTGCGAACCAAAGCGAAAAGTTCTTTGTCGTTAGTTGAATAATTCAGACTAGCACCGCTTAATTTTTTGCTAAAGTAAGCCACTGGTTTTCCCTCTTGAAGCAAAACACCGCCCAACCCAATACCACTAGCATCGCATTCAAGTTCAAACATCTTATTGAAATCAGGTAGCTGTAGTAAGGGGGCATGTGTCAACTTATCTTTTAGGATGGTGAATGCCTCTTCTTGTGCCGTACCCCAAGAGAAAGGAATGCCCTTCTTGGTGAGATCATGCAACGGGGTGGCAATGGAGCTAAAATCACGCACAAACCGTCGGTAGAATCCTGCAAGCCCAAGAAAACTCTGAATCTGCGTAACTGTCGTCGGCTTGGGCTAGCTCTGGATGGCGTCAATCTTGTTGTTGTCCACCTCAATGCCCTGCGGAGTAACAATATAGCCAAGAAACGACACACGTTGTGTGCAGAAGTTGCACTTTTCCAAGTTACCAAATAAACGGGCAGCGCGCAAAGCATCAAAAACAGCACGCAAATGTTCCAAATGCTCTTCCATAGACTTGCTGTAAATCAAAATATTGTCGAAATAAACAACCACAAACAGTCCTATGAACGGCCTCAGCACTTCATTCATTAAGCGCATAAATGTGCTGGGAGCATTAGTCAATCCAAATGGCATAACTAACCATTCATATAAGCCAAATTTTGTTTTAAATGCCATTTTCCATTCATCCCCAAGTTTCATTCTAATCTGGTGGTACCCGCTATGCAAATCGACCTTGGAGAATATAACAGCACCGCTAAGCTTATCAAGCATATCATCAAGGCGAGGTATAGGATAGCGATAACGAATTGTGATATTGTTAATCGTGCGACAATCTACACACATGCACCAGGTACCATCCTTCTTTGGAACAAGTAAAACAGGAACAGAGCAAGGGCTAAGAGACTCACGAATGTAGCCCTTATCAAGTAACGCTTGGACTTGGCGCTGAATCTCCTTTGTTTCAGCGGGATTGGTACGGTACAGGGTGCAGTTGGGAATCTGGGCGCCTGGGATGAGGTCAATCTGGTGCTCAATGCCACGAATGAGAGGAAGACCTGGTGGTAACTCCTTCAGAAACACATCGGCATAGTCCTGCAAAAGCTTAGTAACAGCAGGGGGTATGTCCAAAGATGGCGCATCATCTAGTGAAAACAGCACATGAGAGCATACAAGCGCATAGCATGGCAGATTATCATCACGTACTTCATCGAAATCAGATTTAGTGGCTAGCAAAACAGGAGCTTTCAGTTTAATCTCTTTTTGTATGTGCGGTTGCGGCTGGTGTTGTTTAGCTCTAGCGATGTCATCTTTTACAATCTGTTCAGGGGTCATTGGATGAAGAATTATTTTCTTTCCCTTAAACATCAAAGAGTAATGGTTTGTGCGACCATGATGTAAGCTATCCATATCATATTACCAAGGCCTACCGAGCAGCAACGAACAGGCTTCCATGGGAACAACATCGCAATCGACATAATCATGATAGGACCCCATAGAGAAATGAACACGTACCGAGCGTGTTACCTTGAGTTTGCCGCCCTGGTTTAGCCATTGAATATGGTAGGGGTGTGGGTGTGGATGTGTTGAGAGAAACAACTTCTCCACCAGATCCGTGCTTGCCAAGTTGTTGCAGTTGCCGCCGTCAATAATGATGCGAACAGATCGTTCTTGCACAACGCCTTTGGTGTGGAACAAGGTGTGGCACTGGTTCTGCTCTGGTTGTGCAACCTGCGTGCTGAGAACGCGCTGCACAACAAGACTCTCATACTTGTCGGTGTCAGTGGCAGCCACATGTTCTTCTTCGGTTCCTGCAACGTTAGTGGCAAGCATAGCATATATGGTTTCTTCGGAATCACTAGCTGAAGAATACTCACCATTGTCATGTATAATCAGCGTGCGCTTGTTGGGGCAGTCCTGTATCACGTGACCAAAACCTTTGCAACGATGGCATTGAATGTCCTTGGTGCATCTAGAGGAAGAGGCGCCCTTTGTTGCTTGATGTGGCGCTAGAGTTTTTGCTGCTGCCTTGTCACTCGGAGTGCCGCTAGGTGGAGATGGCACTGCTGGGTGTGACACAACCACAGGCTTAGGGGCTAAGTGGAATGACATGGTGCGACCTGCAAAAGAGTTAGCATGTGTCCTCGCGTGTCATCCCTGCACTTCACGTTCAGCTTTGCAAGCAAGATGGAACAAACAAGTAATATTATTGTACTCCTTATAATCAAGCACATCCTAAATTTCATGGTTTAAACCACCCAAAAAGTGTGCCATCGCAGCATCATTGTTCTCAACTAAACCACAACGAAGCATACCGGTTTGCAGCTCCTGATAGTACTCTTCAACAGAGTTTGTACCTTGCCTTAAACGCTGTAGTTTATTAAGCATATCGCGAGCATAATATGAGGGAACAAATCTGTGGCGCATGAGAACTTTTAAAGCATCCCAAGTGGTAGGAATTTCAGTGGGATGTTTGCTGCCATGTTCGCGCCACAAAATGGGTAAACTCACTAGTAGCAGCTCTAACTTGATGTTGTGCAGGAAAAGCATGACATGCAAATTTTTTATCAACAGCAAGTTCCCACTCAAGATAAGCATCAGGATCATATTTACCATTGAATTTAGGTATAGTGAGTTTAATCTTAGAGAAAGAATCATCCTGGTTACGTACCACACGACGAGGTCCTCGCCAGCGATGACGGTCCTGAGCGTCATGCTCGGTGTCGCCACCATAATCAGTGTCGCCCTGTACCTCACCAAGCTGCTGGGACAACTCCTCAAGCCGTGTCATGATGGTGTCGAGGCTGGTGTTGGTGGTGGCTTGGGCGGTTTTTAATTCTTGGAGTGCTGAATCGGCTTGAATTTGTGCTATTTCAAGCTGACCAAGGTGCTCGTTGGTGACGTGAATGTCTTCAGTGAGGCCATCAACTTGCAGGCGCATTTGTCGCTCAAAATGATGTATGATGTGCTTGGTACGAGGGGATTGTGGCATGGTGATCGCATCATCTTGATCCCCCGAGGATCCTACCATTGTTAGTGCAAAGAACAAGAGAACAAGGAACAAAATAGTATGTCCTACAGCTAGTGCAATGGGTTGCTGAATAGGGCGCTCAAACTAAAACCGTTATCAAGTTCTTACCCGTTCTTACCAAGCCAGCAGGGGTGACCTGCAACCAGCGGTGCAACCGATGAAGCTTGGATAGAGCGATTGCCAGAGGACACAACCTGCATGCTGTAGGGATTTGTGGAGCTATAGGAAAGCTTTACTTTGGATCAAGGATTAGCACAATCAATCAGCAAATGCAAAGTTGAATAAGAGTGCAAACACGTAGCAAACGCTGCTGGAACCAAGTGAAACCGAACAGAATAGAGGCAAAGGAGGCGCGCAAAGGTGGAGAGGGCGCACCAAATCCCTGAACTAGGAAGGGGGCGCACAAGCTAGGATGTTGCTGCTTTCCAAAATCGAAGAGCCTGAATTAGAAAGCTGGGGCGCACCAAATATGGAGGTTCTGCTTGCCAAAAACAAAGATGCTGGATGAAGATATGGGGCGCACCAAATCGATTGCACTTCTTTCACTTTCCTTTTTTTTTGATTCTGCACCGTGCCTTTTCTTCTGTCCTTTTTTTGGTTTTTTTTATAACTAGAACAGGCGCCCCAAAATTTCCAAGCAGAAATGACCAAAACTTGCCAAAACGAAACAAGCAGGGGGGCGCACAAGATATGCTTTCCAAAATGAACCAAGCACAAATGGCAGGAAACCAATAGCAACAATTAACTTCCAAAACAAAGAGGGGGGGACGCACCAGATTTGGTGGGATGGCTCTGAGCTGGGCGGAACAGGGGGAGGGAAGAACATGGTATGGATGAACGAAAGAAGAACGGCGGTGAATAGCAGAGACACGAAGCGACCAGCAACCAGTGATGCAAATGCACGCAAATTCAACAACACAAGATTACTGAATGAAAGTGCAAGGCCAAATGGTTCGGGGACAAAGTTCTAACCTAGATTTTTTTGTAGCTTTTCTGGTGGACGATAGGACGATGAACAACTCTCAAACTAAAGGGATAAAACTCGATAAAACTCACCGATCAACCTGTAATCTGATACCACTTGATGGAGCTGGAGTGCACAATCTTTCGATGAGAGGGATAACTTCGATTTGTGGAGGAGGTGACTCTCGCGATCTGACTACGAACGAATAGGTTGTGGTGCCTTAGCAATCGCTGAACCAACTCCAAATGGTTATTGACCTTGCTGGTGGCAAGATCAACCTGAACACGAGGTTCTATTCCTGCAAGCAATCAAAGAACAAGCAAGAACAAGATGAAGGCAAAACTGAATATCAATCGCTCACGAATTGGGGTTCACAATGGCTGTCCACAGGTGGCCGCTGAGCACAACTACAGCACAGGACGTTTGCACAATGGCTAAACTTATCAAAGAAAACCCAAGCAAAAGAGGGGGCGTAGCCCTTGGCTAAATTGGGGGAGGAGGCGTGAGGAAGGTAGGCGCCCAACCTGCCCACAAGGCAGGGAATAGGTGCCCAAACAGCCACACGCCATCTCCTTGATCCCCTTTCCTGATTTAGGTGGCGCAGCACCTTCCTGGTTATTTCTTGACAAAACTAAAAACACATAGGTGGCCAGCACCTAGACATTATTGTGGGTAGGTTCATCATGAGCATAGATGGCGCATGCACTTAGGAAACTTCTGGTCCTTCATTCTTCAAAATCATCACAAAGTTTAATTCACGTGCACGAGCTCGAGTGAGTGGTCCTGGTGGCGCCTGTGCTGGTTCAGTTGGAGTAACCATTCCCATGTCGAGGTTGATGTCCTCATCAGGATGGGCCCACTAGCGGCCAGTACTCGGGCGCACGAGCGCCACGGGCATGCCGGCCCACGTTTGAGTCTTGGTTGGTTTCCAGTCCACGGTCTTTCCTCGAAGAGAGGCAACGAGCCCTTGGGACCGATTGAACGGACCGGAGAACTATATGGATTGGCCACTAAGAATCTAGAGTCTGTCACCAGCTGACTCATGCCGGACCCCCACGTATGGGAAGTCAGGGCCCCACTCGGACTAGTCCGTTAACAGCTCGTCGAGCACCATATTTCGTCCATCGAGAAAAAAAAACGTGGCACGGCTCAGCCCCTTCGTTTTATCAAAAAAATACTTGAGGGACGACGATCACAAAGATGAGCCAACCTTCGACCGAACCCCTGCTACGCGTGGGGACTCAAGGAAAGTTGGACTCGTAAGGAGATCGAACGCACGGTTGCAGTACGACGGCAGACCGATCGGATCCTAGAGGATCGGAATCAAGAAAAATCTTTCTAACCTCCCGAATCCTACGGTTACATGCCCCCAAGAAGACCGATCGTGACAAAAGGGAACAGCCATCCCACCAGGACCCACCACGGGCTACAAAAAGAAGGCCAAGCGCCTCAGAGTTCTCCCATCTGAAAAAGCCTCCAAAGGAGTATTCTACTCCTCTGCAGGCTCGGGGGCTACTGTCAGGTATTGATATTAGAGATACCCAAAGCAAAGAAGTGAGCGCCCACGCTGACTTCCCCGGATGGAGCAAGACGTATTAAAAGGTCTCGTCCAACCCCAAGGTCGCGGGGTCTCACCCAAGGCCGTGGGCTCCGTCTCACCCGATCCCATGGACACGGTTTCCGTCTCGCCCATGGCCTCGGGCTCCGTCTCGCCTGACCCCTTGGGTGCGGGTTCCATCTCACCCAACCCCTTGGTCGCGGGCTCTGTCTCGCCCGACCCCTTGGGTGCGGGCTCTGTCTCGCCCGATCCCTTAGGTGCGGGCTCCGTCTCGCCCGACCCCAAGAGCGCGGTTTACGTCTTGCTCAAGGGCGTGAGCTTCGTCTCGCCCGACCCCTTGGGTGCGAGCTCCGTCTCGCCCGACCCCAAGGATGCGGTTTCCATCTTGTCCGACGGGGACCCATACCATCGCCAACCACTCCAGGTCCAAGTGTATGGGCCTGGGCCAAAACTCTGACACCAGGGAAGAGACTAGCACGCATCGATCTAACCCATGGCCATGACGGGCCATGCCTAGGTATTCACGTCAAGAATAGTGTCGGGCGCGCTGGTGCTGTTCTGCCTAACCCTTGCACGAATGCTGACAGGTGCGTCAGTTCACCATGACTTTCGCCGGGACGGAATGGAACGCCATGACCGGCAGATGACGCCTACGCATGGCGCTAGTGACGAACAGGACCACGACGTGGAGTCGTCCCTATTGACATCTACAGGATCAGCGGGACCGTCATGAAGGAGAAGGACCCGATGATTCTGGAAGCCTTCTTCTCTCTTTCATTCTTGTCATTTTCCTCCGCTGTAACCCGCACTTTCCCTTCGCCTATAAAAGGAAAAGTAGGGCGCCCCTACCGGGAACGGAACCACGAGATAAAAACACAAGAACACGACATGAACACACGGCTGAGAGGCGATCGAGCTCTCAGCACCCATTCACTCCTTCTATCAGAGACTTGGGATCATTTCACTCTCTCGTCTGTTTGTAACCCCTACTGCAAACTAAGTGCCGGTAACACAAGCAGCAGCAAACTGGACGTACGGACGTTCCGTCTAAACCAGTATAAACTCTTGTGTCCTCCAAGCACGCCATCCGAGCCCGACGCATAAATAAAAATTTTCTCGTTGGTGGTCCGAAAACACCGATAATTAGGTATACATATATAGAAGATATAGATATATATTAGCTAGCGGTATGGCGCTCGTTTTTGTTTTGTTTTGTTTGTTCCTCTCATAGACGGTTGGGGTTGGAGAATTGCACAAAGTGTGGAGGAAGATATTTTTGCGTGGGGCTTTTTGGAATTCGACCATTATGAAAACTGGGCTTCGGTGATTTGCCATCCCGCAACGGTGCTTCGCCAGATTGCCATTACGAAACCCGACACATCCGCCAGAATGCCATCCGAGAGCTTTGCAACCCTTTTCTTCCTCTTCTGCCCCAGTCCGTTTCCTCTTTCGGTCTACCCCCGTTGCTCAAACAGACAGAACGGAGGGGCGCAGAAACGGATCGGCGGCTGCTGCTTCGCCGAGCACCGAGCGAGGCGGGCACCCCCACGGCGAGCAGCCCCCATCCACGGCGAGCCCCCCACCACCACATCGAGCACCCACCCCCACCCACCCAGCGAGCCCACCCAGCGCCCCCACGCCCCCAGCGCCCAGCGCCCCCCCCGCCGCCCTCCCCCACGCGGGCCATGGAGTACAGCACGGCAACGACGCCTCCAAGGTCGGCCATGGAGAACAGCAGGTACTCAGTACCTCGAAGCCGAAGGATTTCAAACAATGAACTCCCTCTTGTTCATTGCGAGTACTGTAAGTGCCGGTTTCTCAAGGTCTTGACAGCGAAGACGGACAAGAACTACGGCCGCCGGTTCTACATTTGTCCAACTCGAACGGTGAGAATAGTTAGCTGTAAATTTTGTGTGATGTATTTTGTGTGATTTGATGACTGAGTTGATTTCATTGGTTTCCCTTTATTTGGCGACAGAGAGAAGGTGCTGGTTGTCCATTCTGGGAGTGGGAAGAGGGGTATGAGCAATACTTGGTTAACAATAAATTGGTGCCTTCAGATTATCAATCTGTTTTCGAGTCTACTAAGTTGCCGCAGCAAGTCCTAATTGTCGAAAACAAGGCGAATTGTGGAGAATCAAGCCAGGAAGAACAACTTAAGCAGCTTAGGGAGATAGTAATGATGCTGAAATGTTTGTTTCTTGTTTGTGGACTTGTGTTAGTTAGCAATTTGTATGCAATTGTCAAGAGTGGTTGAATCTTGTGTACTTGTATCAAGTTTGCAGTAGTAGTAAACTGTCAGATGAACAGACTGTAGCACTTGATGTATGAAATTTTGTCTATCGAAGTGTATTTGGTGCCCAAATAAATGAGATTTTCTGTTCTGTCGAAGTCTGGTATCCTGGACATGCGCTCCTTGCTTGGGTGCACCACGGCCCTGTGCTCAATGCTTCTGTATCTTCCATTGCTCAGAATCTGCAAGTGGTTATCATTCATCTCTAGCTTTTTTTTAGCATATAGAGAAGAGGACATTCTGAACAAGTAAAATCTTTAGAGTCCACACAACATGATCTGCTCGTTATACATGCAGGTCAGAAGAACAGATTTTCATCGAGTTTCAGAATAAAACCCAGAATACAACTAAGCTGCATACAATCAAGTTTCTTAGTCATTCATCAAGTTTCAGTGCAGTAGTAGTTTCAGAATAAAGCACAGATTTTTTCTATCATTTCTCTGTCATTCATCAAGTTTCAGATTTTCCACCAACATAAAGCACAGATTTTTCATATATTCCAGTGCAATAGTAGTTTCATACAAGACACAGGTTCTTCAAGTTTCAGTAACACTTACAACTCATACAGGACACACAAGTTTCAGTAACACATACAACTCATACAAGACACATGTTCTTCAAGTTTCATACAGGACACAGTTTCAGAAACACACAGGTTACGAAAATGACAGCTTCTCAGTTTTTTTTCCTTGGGACCAACTTCTTCGGTGTCGTTCTCTTCTTTCTTGGTGTTCCTTGAGTAGTGCTGGGAGACCCATCAGTCTCAGTAGGTTGGCCATTTGTGCCTTCTCCCACCAACAATGCGAAGCGGCTGAAAAAAGGAAGAAAATTAAGTAACTGTACAATCAAGTTTCAGGAAGTATAGATGGCTGTGTTTACCTTCTTGTCAGCCTAATTGGGCTGTCTTGCAAGATTGCTTCATTATTCGGTTTGGTGGGGCTGGTTACTACAATTGAATCTTCTGCAACAAATGGGACTATAGCAGTTTCATTCAAGGCTTGCACAGTTGCATTATCAGCTTCCACAGTTGCATTCTCAGGTTGCACAATAGGGTTTTCAGGCTCATTGTCTTGCTTCTTTGCCCTTTTTGTTGGGACTTTAGCATTTGGCCCATATTTAGTAGTATTTTTCCTGGGCTTTCTTTTCCTGCAGGGAGAAAAAAATATTAGTTGTCTGCACTCAATCAATAAAATGAAGAATAAAAGATGCTACCTTTTCTTTGTCCCATTTAGCTTGCACTTGTAGCTAGTTTCTCCATGACCCAGTTCACCGCACCGCTTGCACTTCCTTTTCCCTGCAATTAGTTGCCTCTTTCCCTTAGCAGCTTCAATTTCTGCATCTTTATCGGCCTGATTGGCAGCATCCTTTGCATCTTTTTTGCTCATGCCACCACTTCCCCCCTCCAGACATCCTTTGATTCTCAGTTTTCTGGGCTTTCCAGCAGGTCTTTTAGCTAAAGGGGCGTGAACTGCAAAGTCAAGCACAACTTCAGGCCATTGGGTCTTATCTGGAAGTGGCTCTATCAGTCTCTTATAAGCATTCTTGAACCTTTCCACTGAGTAATAATCATGAACAAAGTCTTCCATCTTAACTTCAGAACTTTGTTGTGCTGTTATGAGGACCAAGGCATGCTGACAAGGTTTTCCAGTGTGCTGCCACTGAACACAGGTACATTCATGCAAATGTGACTTGACAACATGTCTGTTATGTGTGCTGGTTGTGTCATGTATCTCTGCAGCAAAAGCACCTGCCTTCACAACTGTTAGGTTTCCTAAACCCCTAGTCCTTGCTTTCAATTGTTGTAGTACTGCAGGTAGGATCCTACCATGAAGCTTCTCTGAAATTGCACGTCTCTTGTTCCAAAGTGTCATTATCATCTCTCTAATCTTGTCAGCAAGCTCAGCTACAGGTAGGTCTTTCCAATCTTTGATCCAATTATTGAAACTCTCTGCAAGGTTGTTGGTAATATAGTCACACTTGATTTCAGGGTTGAAGGCACTTCTCATCCATAACAATTTGTGATGGTTTTGAAGCCATTCCAATACATCAGGGCTAGCTGTCACAATTTGGTTCAAGAAATATCTAAATACTTGAGGCCTATATGTTCTTGCTGCAGGATACATCTTTGAAAAAATATCTCCCCCAAATCTTTTAATAAAATTCTGCATTAGATGCCTAAAACATTCTCTATGTTCAGCTTGAGGGAACACATCTTTTACTGCTTTTTCTAACCCTTTGCATGCATCAGTGCAAATAGCAAGTACTGGTAGGTGACCTATGGCCTTATGTAGTTGACTCATAAACCATGTCCAGTTATCTATTGTCTCACCATCTATGAACCCAAAAGCAAGTGGATACATCCAATTGTGACCATCTATAGCAGTAGCTGCAGCCATATGCCCATTCCATCTACCATTAAGTGCTGTTGAGTCTACGCTAACATAAGGCCTACAACCCTCCAAAAAACCCTCAATGCAAGGACTTAATGCACAAAAAAATCTGTGGAAGTAGAATTTCCCATCTACCTGCTTTATGTCAATTTCAATGACACTTCCAGGTGATCGCTGCAGTACCTCTGCCCTCCAATTGAACAACATTTCGAAGTTCTGTTGCCAGCTGCCAAACAACTCCTCCAATGCAATTTGTCTTCCCTTCCATACGGTGTCATAGTGAATCTGACACTTGTGCTCATCTTGTAGCAGTTTCTGCATGTTTTTGGTGCCTATGGTGGAATCCTTCCTGAGGTGATGAATGGCCTTTGATGCCACCCAGGCACTTGATGGAGTGGTGGTCCTCCTCCTTGCGCTAGAAGTACAGGTATGCAGAGCAATCAAAGCTGTAACCTGCAACAAGCCAATAGCCAAAATATTAGATATTTACAACCAAAAAAATGGTGACATAAAGTAAGCAAAAGTTATACACCTTGACGGTTATCCCATCAGGTTGTGTTCGCCCATTAATATGCCAAGGGCAATCATCTGCATTGCAATCAGCAATGTATCTCTTCTTATCTGTTTTGACTAAGTGCAGTTCAAACTCCTCATTTATTGCAAATTGCTTCATAGCTAGTCTAAACTCCTTCATGTTTGGATACACGGTGCCAATATTCATACAAGGCTTGTTAGGATCATAAGCATAGAGTCTTTCCCCTGGTACATGATCATCAACAGGAATTGCAGCACCAGTTGTGTCAATGTCAATGTCAGCAGTTCTATTTCCAGCTGGGCTGTCCCTCTCAGCAGCAGCCTGAGCCTCAGTCTCACTAGGCCTATCATGCTGATCATCATCAGTTCTCAAACCTAAAAGACAGAACAACTGATCCTCATCAATTATATCTAGCACACCCTCACCCTCTTCATCAACTGTAGCAGCAATCTGCAGTCTGTCCCAATCAACACCTTCATAACATTCTACATCCTCTAAACTACCAAGGACATCACATGTTTCATGTTCTACAGGCTTATCATTGCTACCAACATCTCCAATTTGTTCTACTGCATCTACACTAACCTCAGGCTCCGCATCGAGCCTGGAGAAATTGGGAAAAAAATTGGCAAGGTCACTGTATTGACTTCCCAAACTGAGTTACAGGAATACAAACACTGCAAAAAAGAGGAATCATACCGAATGAGGTCACTCCATCTGCAGTCCATGGGGATTTTGATTGCTCTTTGTTACCCTAGCAAATAACCATGGGTGGGCTCGCTGGGGGCGGGGGGGCGCTGGGCGCTGGGGGCGTGGGGGCGCTGGGTGGGCTCGCTGGGTGGGTGGGGGTGGGTGCTCGATGTGGTTGTGGGGGGCTCGCCGTGGATGGGGGCTGCTCGCCGTGGGGGTGCCCGCCTCGCTCGGTGCTCGGCGAAGCAGCAGCCGCCGATCCGTTTCTGCGCCCCTCCGTTCTGTCTGTTTGAGCAACGGGGGCAGACCGAAAGAGGAAACGGACAGGGGCAGAAGAGGAAGAAAAGGGTTGCAAAGCTCTCGGATGGCATTCTGGCGGATGTGTCGGGTTTCGTAATGGCAATCTGGCGAAGCACCGTTGCGGGATGGCAAATCACCGAAGCCCAGTTTTCATAATGGTCGAATTCCAAAAAGCCCTTTTGCGTGGGATGTGGGATGCGGCAATTGCGACCTATGTTTTGATGAAATTGAATGATCAAAACGAAAGAAACGTGCAACGAAAAAAAACGGGAGGTAATTGGTGGACTTGTGTAATAATCTGTATAGAGCGCAACTGCGCAAGCCGAAGCCAACGCGGGTCTGGGGAGATGACAATGATTTGTTTTGGTTTTCGCGTCCGGTTGGGAAGGGAGGGGGAGCGATGTAGTGGGCCGGGCCCGTTTTCACTTCCATATACATGAATGATCCATATACGGCCGGCGTCCGCGGCTCTACCGCGCTACGCGCCTCGAGATCGGAAATCCCCAAATCCACAGCCCTGCGGCGGCGATCAAACCATTGATCGAGGAGCACACCAGGCGCGAGATGTCCGATTCCTCCACCTCGGCGACAGATTACTCGCCGGGTATGGCGGCCGTGGCTGGGGAAAAGGGTGAGAAGAAGGGGAAGAACCGAGTCGGGTCAGAGCTGGCGGCGGCGGCGGCAGAGGAGGTGGACGGCCTAGCCGTTGCCAAGAAGAAGTGGAAGGTACCGCAGGATCTGATCGACTTCATCCTCGCATGGGACGTTTCCGACTACGTCTTAGCGACGCCCGACGACATGCCCATCTCCGACGAGTACAAGGCGCAGTACCGCGCCGAGAGGAAGCAGGCCGTCGCGGTCATGCAGCGGAGTCGCCGCACGAGGAGGAAGATGCAGGAGTGGGTCAGGGCTGAGTTGGAGAAGAACGGCTGTGTCGAGGTTGAAACCACAGCCGAGATGCTTGAAAAGCATCATCAGCTTGAGGAATACATCGATGGCCAAATTGCTTAAATATTTGCTGTCGTAGCAACAGTGGGATTGCTGGCATTGAACCATCTACCATCCTTGGTAGTACAGTACATCATATGTTCTGTCGATTTGAAGTTTAATCTTTCTCTGTGTCGATTGAAGTTTAATCTCTCCATTGAGTCTGTTTATTGACAGTAGAGAATTGCGTTTACATCC